>NC_028644.1:67745540-67932636 GCF_001406875.1 Solanum pennellii
TATATATATATATATGTATGCTATATAAAGTCTCCATAGGCAAGTATATATTCATTAGACAAAAAATTCATGCACATGCAAATTTGAGTTCTTCAAAAAGGTACATCTATTGATCTATCATCCATGTGTTATCGGAATATAATACACCAAAATAATACTTACACAAATACTAACTTTTTTTTATATGGATTTAATTAAGTTGCATTCATAGACATTATATCATTGATGATGCACCAATACTAACGTCAAAATATAAAAAATAAATATAAAAAAAAAACAAAAAATTCAATATATACGATGCTTAATTCTATTTTAAACTTTCGAAATATTCATTTATTTTGGTGGGGTGGGGGTTAACAAAAGTGAGCCGAAGTCCATGTGAAAGGCACCTAAATATTTGTGATTTGTGGTTTACTTATCTTTCCTCAAAACTTAGTTATGGGGTTTTGAGATTAACAAAAATATTGTGTTTTGTTTTATATTAGTTGTTTATATTTTTTTCTACGCATTCCTTAAACAAGTATTTCCTTTATTAAAACTAACTAAATTATTGAAGTCCTCTACATCTTTTAAAAAAAAAAGATTAAGATATAAATTAGACATCAAATTTATGAGTAAAATAATTAAATATTAATTAATAATTAATTTCAATATTAAATAACGAAGGATAAGATTGGAATACATTTTAAAAATAGTGTTAAAAATTGAACAATTAAGTTAATTTTTAAAAATGAAAAATATCTCAATAATTTAATTAATTTGAAATGAAGGGACTAGTAAAAAAGAATGTAGTCTTACTAATGTAACTCTTAAGAAATTTTTTAAAACTTTACGGACTTGTTTATACTTGTATAAAAAAGGTTATACGGATAAAATGAGAAAAGAAATTAATAATAAGGTGGACACCTAATATGAAACGAGGAAGAAATGTTAATGAAATTATTTTATATTTTTTGCCACAGTGGTAAAATAATGTATTTCACACTATTTTATTTTTATCTTTTTAAACATTTTTATCCTTTTAATTTTAATATTTTTAATTAAAAATAAAATATTAATTATTTTAAAATAAAAAAATATTATAAATTTTTTAAATTTCTGATCAAGAGTTAAATTATTTAAAATGAAGAAAGCGACAAAATTGAATGCATGTGAGTGGTGGCCATCTGTTTGGTATCAACGCAATTATCACTTAGATTAATTAACTAACCTTATCTAAAAATTATAAAATTATTGTCAGCGCTGTCACACTAGAAGATGCCATTTTTAATTAGCAATTAATGACTTCGATTAATGCTTTATTAATTAATTTCTTTAAACGTGTTATGGGCATTTCGTCAAATTTTACAATAGCTCTGTCATAGCCTACAATTTATCAATACGTTTACAATTGCATTCCTAAAATTTAAAATACCTTTTAATTTTTATTTGTTTATTTTAGTAAATTAAAAAATATTGTTCTTAGTATCTTCTAGTAATTATTGGAGTGTCACTGCAATAAAAATGATCATTAGTAGCAATTAATTTTTAAATGTCACTAAATATGTATTTTTAGCGGCAATCGACACTCTTTGTATATGTCCCTAAAGTCTTTAACGACACTGGTTCTAATGACACTTACTAACATCGGTAGAAACTTCAGCACTCTTTATTAATATCAATATTTAATGCCGCTAAAAAATATTTTTGTTATAGTATATTAATAATCAAATTTATTTAATACAATTAATTTAGTAAAACGAATACTTAACACATTTGAAGAAGAGAGGAAAGTCAATGTTAAATTAAAAGGAAAGGGATGAAATGCTCTTTCAAAATACTATTTAATAACATTAATTATAATAGATATTTGATTAAATTAATACATATTATCCCTTCCTTGAATGAATAATTAATGATTGTAATTATCTTCATGGAGTGTAAGAGTGAAATTATTTTCCCTTTGCTATTTTGATCTAGCTATCATTAATTAGTTTATATATTTCCAAATCCATTTTAGTTATCATTTTAGCAAAGTAATTTAAGTCTAAATTAATGTCCTTGTAATAAAAATGGTACGAATTCTTTCATTTCAAATATATCTTTCTGATTAATTTGCCCAACTTGGCATTGACATTTGTCGCGACGGAGCCACGTGAAAAAAGAGGCGGAGCTGGTATTAAGAGTTCAAAATTTCCTTCCCCTTTCTTACCATTGAGTTGTTAATCAGATTCCTTAGGGGTTCACAAGTTATTATTTAATTTTCTAGTACAAATATAGAATCTATGAAAAAGCTATTGAGTTCGTCCAAACCCATAAATCCCACTAACTCCGCCCTGCGTGGAAAGAGACTTATCTCTAATATAAGAAATGCTCATAGTATTTTTTGTATATTAATAACATAAAATCATGAATCTTCCAACGACCTAAATTGTTTAACCAAAACAACCAAGTCATAATATTATTACTTAAGAATGTACTATAGTATGCTAAAAGTTGAATTTTGTTTGTACACAATATTTTTCTCCTAGCTGGTATCATTATATATTATATATATACACTTATATTATGTCGGGGACTTGTTTCCACTAGAAGTATATATTAATTTTCATATAGATTTTACGTGTCTAATAAGATAAAATTAATTCATACAAAAAAAAAATAATCCAAGAAAGCAACTTATACACAATAATAAATATTATTAGTGCATGGTTGAGTCGATAATATACTGTAAATTAATATCAAGAATCTTTGGTCTTCTCTATAGATTAATTTAAACTCAAAAAGTATATACCCACTCTAGATACTTGTCTAATAATCTATATTTTATTCTTAAGACATATATTAATTAGTATCATTAAATCCTCAAATCTAACCAAATAAATATTTTTAAGTCACAAGATCCATGTGTTGTATTTTGTATTTAGTATAATGTCCCAATTTGAAGGATCCTTCTCCAAAGCTACCTTAATTTATCAATTTGGGGACAATTATTTATCGACGACATCATATCACCTTTACATGTTATAACAAGTAACATGTATTATTTTCATAATTAAGAATCTGATATTTTAAGGATCGTATCAATAAATACACTTTGAGTGACTTGACGGTGAATTTTTTATATATATATATACTGGCGATGCATATAATTTTTAAGTTTTTTATTCATCCAAATCCAGAGAAGGGTAAAAGATTACTATGAAATATTTCTATTTGTGAATAATTATTTTAAAAAATTTGTCTTGAATTGTTTTTCTAATATTGTTCCAAAAAAGAGAACCTTTCTTTAAGAAGCCAAGGCCTGTGGATCAGAAAGATTTATCTGGCCCAATTACATTGAATAGTTGGGCTGGGCCTATTTGAATATGGGCTTGAATGGATACGAGGGGGAATCAAAATTGGGCTAGAGAAGAAGGGCCCTTTTCTATCTCCAAAACTTTTGCAATTACGGGGAATTTTACGCAAAACTCATAGCGTAAAGAGCTAATTATATTATATTTATATTTTTTTCAAATTATAAAAAAATCTTAAATTTTATGGAATCTGGATACATCACAAAGCATCCTGATACATCGCGTCCCGATTTCTAATTCATCGTCCAACATCCTAATACATTGTGTGCATCCTGATACATCACGTAAAGTGATTTACCCGAGAATAAGAGAAAATAATTTTTTTATAATTTTTTCAGATGGTAGAGAACTTAAAAAAGCGTGTTTAGGTAATTTTTCCTTACTATTTTTTTTTTATTTTTTTTTTGCTATTGATGGATTTATATAGTAACTAATTGTAACTGACAAATTGTAATAACTTATAATTGTTTTATTAGTAGTTGTCATTAAAATATCGTGTTACGTTATAATTTTAGGATAAGGTTTTATTTATGTAGTTTATAATTATATAAATAATGAAGGTAAGTATTATATAAAAGTTTGAGATTAGTAAGTATCAATATATGTCATGTTTTATATATTTTTTATCATAAAAAAACAGTATAATTCATAAAAATCATGATCAAACATATTTTTAACTTCGATCTAAACTTGAATCTTTCAGAATATTCGATGGAAAAATCAATATCAATATTACGATTTGCGTCCAATCAATTAAATCTGCAATATTTTCTTTGTCAAAAATGATGGGACAATTAGAAGAGAGGTCCACATGTGATTTCACTACAATAAAGAATCTCATATCTTCAATCAATTGAAAACAGAGTACCCACAACTTTCCTATTTTGGGATAGTGGAATTGTGGTGGAATTATGTTTTGTATCGTTTCGATTTTGATTTCAATTTATATAGACGTATTTAATTGAACACAAAATTTCAAAATAATTTTTTTAAAATATTGAATTATAATGTTAGATTAATAAAAAAAATAAAAATTTTAAATTAATATCGCATTTATCATATAATAAAAATACAATTTTATGTTTCCTATGGAGCGTAATTATGCAAACTTTGCTATAGCATATAAAGATGAAATTTTTTTTTGCTATATGTGAAAGTTGCCCAAAAAAAAAATCGTATTATTTGCAAAGAGTTTAATTATTGGGTACTAACTTTAATTTTAGGACCATATGTGGTATGATTATAAAGAAGGGCTTTACTTTGGCCCCAATATGTTTTAAGTAAATTGCCACCTTTCTAAAAAAAATCAGACAATAGTTATTAATTATTGGCCCCAATATGTTTTAAGTAACAAGGATGGTATTTCTGTATTATCATTTGGATACATTAAATTTGATGTTTTGGAAAATGAATTAGATAGTAACAGCAAGAGTAAAACAGGCACAAAAGGATAAATTTTTTCTTGATTTTTCAAACTGAATGAGTAAACAATTTTTAGTATAATGAACGAGTAAATATCAGACATATGAATATTGTTATTATTTTATTTTATTTGAACACGTTTTTTCCTAAAATTTCTTCAAAATATTTCATACTTTATGCCTCTTGGATCAATTCCTTCAAAATATTCTAAAACTAAGTTTGCCTTAGTATATTTCATTTACGTCAAATTCTTTTAATTTAGTAAATTAATCTAAACAAAGGATTAGATTAATTTATGTTACTTATCATGTATACTTCTAATCTTACATATTTAATTCCCATCATCTTAATTTTTATCATTTGCGTGACCTTGAAATTAATTTTTTATTTTAGTTTGAGATAAAGAAGTTCCAACTCATTTTTCAAGATAATATGTCCTTTCTTTAATTTATTCTTATCCTAGAAGATTAAATTAACCATTTAGTGGGAATCTATGTTCATTAAATTTTAAATTAAATAATCAAAAGATTAGATTAGCTTGTGCATATCAGATAAGCATGAATGAACTAACAAAAATCACTAAACTTTTTGATCATGGTGGTAATTTTAATTACATGACTAGGAAATACCACTAAATGATTTGATTAATTGAGTGGTGTCACCTATTGCCATTAACTTATTATCTATTTTGTATTTTCTATATTTTCATATTAGTTTTTAAACATTATTATAAAGATTCATTTTAAAATATTTGTCATATTACAAAGAAAAATACATTCATTAACTTTTTTCCATTTTGCATTTATGGTCAATGTTGTTACATGCATGCATTATTAAGGGGAACAAGTGGAGAACAAAGTTACATGGCCAATAAATCTATAAACATGATAACATATTCAGTATAATTTTATAAGTAAAATTTAAAAATATTTATATATTAATAAGAATATTTTCGACACTCACAACTTAAGAAAATAATAATTCAAAACATTCATCAAAAATATTATTAAAGAAAAGTCTCTTAGTAGTAATCATATAATAAACAAATTAATTAATTAATGATTTGATTCTAGCTCTTTGAGTAGCTCTTTTTTTTCCCCAAGAAAAACTTTTATAGTGCATATTTTTTTTCATGTTGAAAAGCTGACCAATAATGACTAAGATTATTCTTTTTTTAAAAAAAAAATTACTTTATGAAACTTTTTATTTTTTTTACTTTTTTGGCATTTAGCTTGATTATTTGATGTGATGTTTGTTTTGCAATAATTCAGTATATATATATATATATATATATTGTGAAATATATTTTTTCATTTATTGAGCAACGCATCGTTACATTGATTTATAGATTTTATAAATCAATACATGCTATATTATTTAGAAAAAAAAAAGAATCATAGATATATTGATCATTGAAACAAGAAATCATCAAAAAAAATTGCAATTCTTTATAAAATTTGATTGAAGGTCTAATTTTGAAGAACTCAAAATAATCAGAAGATAAATAACTTGAATAAATGAAGTCCCTGCAAATTAAAGAGAAACATTACAATATAATTTACACAACATTATTTTATAGTACTCCTTTTCAAAGATTAATTGGATATCTATCTTTCATCTTTATGGTTTACCCTACTTCTGTCTAATGTCTAATTTTATAACTTTTTAAAATGATCCCCACCAATTAAAAAAAAAAAGATTCTAAGTGTTCTCAATTTCCTTTTCTTTTTTTTTTCTTTGGGTAGGGGAAGAGCTCGACTTATAGCAACATATTTAGTAAAATTGTATAACTGATGTTTGAGGAAAATATATTATATGCAGGTCTTATCATTATTTCGTAAAGATAGAAAGATTATGTATAATTTTAAGCAGTCATGTACGAGACAAACTCTTTTTAGAAAATGTACATAAGATATAATGGCATATTCCAACACATTAAAATATTCTTTAACTTTTATTTATATAAAAAAATTAATAGGCAATCCAACCTATTTCATATGATTTTCCGATATCTTATATTAAGTTGAAAAGTTTCCAAGTATTGAGGGGAAAAACAAGAATTTATTGGCACCATATGCTAATTCTTGTTCGAATTAATATCTTACATATGTTCCTTTTTTTTAATTTATATATGTCTCCATGTATAAAAAAATTAGCAAACACTTAAAAAGTATAGTTTCGAGAAAAGAAAACTTATTATATTTGACCATTTTTATCTCTTTCTTTAATTTTCCTGTAGAAAATTTATGATTAGAGAATAGAATTCAAACCTTGTAAGAAAAAAACTTATCTCTTAATAATGAATTATATATGATTTTGGGAGAAGTTAAATAGAAAAGTGGACACTAGAATTAAAGTCACAAGTGTAATTTAACGTGTACCAATAGAATATACTACTAGTTGATATTTTCAAACTTATCAATATTAAAGATATACAATATTTTGCACTTAAAAATTTTAAATTTATGAGTTTTAGATTCTCGTAAAAGAAAATTATTAGATTTTTTATACAAAATTGTATCAACATTAAAATTATTAAGTTCTGTCGAATCTCTGATAAAAAAGGCTAGCTCCTCTTTGAGCTAACACAATTATTTTAAAGATTTTTAAGCTATGCTTTTATCTTCCTTCAATCAGCATCTTTCTAACATATAATTGATTTGCTTTTGCATTCTCATCTCCCACTAAATAAGCAGTGGATAGTGTTACGAGGGACCGCCTAGGCCATGTATATTAACATAATAATACATTAAAAAAAATACTCAGAATGAAATTAATATGAACCTACTAAATTCTTTTTCAATCTAATTTAAGTCATATATACTAATAATATACATGATTTTTAAATTATTAATGCAAATTAACCAACTATAATAGGTAATTGTTCAACTTTTAAGTTTGTTATATTAGACTTGTATAGAGGAGATGTGATTAAATAGGACATGACACAACTTAATATTATTGAGGACGCGATCTTAGATAGAAGATTATAAAGGATACATATAAAGGTAGAAGGTTAGTAAGTAGTTGAGTCTTGTCTCACTTATCTTGCGTACCAATAATCACGGTATTACTCTTGTAATTTATGTTATATCTTCGTATTATTTTGTTTTTCCTTCAAAATTCTTTGTCATACCTTATTTAGTATCGGAAATGACTTTTCTACCTACCAGGTTAGGAATAAAATCTACGTATATACTATCTTTCTCAAACTCCACTTATGAAATTATATTGTTGTTACAGAGAACGTGATGATATAAAAAATGAATATAAAGAATACACAAAACTTAAAACTCCTGATTGCTTTTTTACCTAATTGGCCGTTACAAAAAGGGCCATTCTTTTTGTGTCATCTTTTACAAAAAATACAAAACCTTCACGATACTAATCATACCCCTCATGCACATTATCAAATTGAATCATCAATTATTTATTTTATTATAAGATAAGAAAAAACTGAAACAAAAAAAATCATTAAACTATCTTTGCCAATAACAGGAAAAAAAAATGCCATCTTCACCACCAAATGTGTCACAAAAATGGCCAAAATACTCAATCCTAATCCAAAATACCCTTTCAGAGCTAAAATTGCAAAGAGGAATATTACTTCCTTTGATTGCTATGAACTTTACATGGTTTGCAAAAACAGCCATTACAACTGCATTTCTTGGTAGGCTTGGAGATGTTTATTTAGCTGGAGGTACACTTGGTTTTACATTTGCAAATGTAACCGGTTTTTCGATCTTGAATGGCCTTTGTGGTGCCATGGAACCAATTTGTGGACAAGCTTTTGGGGCTAAAAATTATAAACTTCTTCATAAAACACTTGTTATGACTACTTTGTTTTTACTATTAATAAGTTTGCCTATTTCTTTCTTATGGCTAAATGTTGATAAGATCTTAATTCACTTTGGCCAACAAGAAGATATTTCAATTATAGCCAAAAGTTATCTAATTTACCTCCTCCCTGATTTAGTTGTTACCTCTTTTTTATGCCCTTTAAAGGCTTATTTAAGTACACAAAATGTTACTATCCCAATTATGTTAAGCTCAACTTTAGCAATTGCTTGTCATGTACCAATAACCATGTTGTTATCAAGAAGTAAAGGGATTATAGGAGTGTCAATGTCAAATTGGATAACGAACTTCTTGATTATGTTATTGTTGGCTATTTATGTTGTGATCGCGGAGAATAGTAAAGGGGGGAAATGGAAAGAAGGAGGATGGTGTGAACAAGGATATCGCGATTGGATCAGATTGCTCAAGTTATGTGGACCATGTTGTCTTACTACATGTCTTGAATGGTGGTGTTATGAAATATTGGTTTTGTTAACTGGACACTTACCAAATGCTAAACAAGCTATTGGTGTTATAGCCATTGTGTTGAACTTTGATTATTTGCTTTTCTCTGTTATGCTTTCGCTATCAACTAGTGCATCTATTCGTGTGTCTAATGAGCTTGGTGCAGATAGTCCTGGCCTTGCGTATCGTGCAGCCTATGTATCGTTAGCTATGAGCATTGTCTCGGGGTTTGTTGGTGGCTCTGTTATGGCAGGGGCAAGGGGTGTTTGGGGGCCATTGTTTAGCCATGATAAAGGGATAATAAGTGGTGTTAAGAAGATTATGTTGATAATGGCATTGCTTGAAGTTGTTAATTTCCCTTTAGCAGTTTGTGGAGGTATCGTTCGAGGAACAGCTAGGCCATGGCTAGGGACATATGCAAATATATTTGGATTTTATCTATTGGCATTGCCATTAGGTGTGGTTTTGGCATTCAAGATTCATGTTGGTTTGGCTGGATTGTTGACAGGGTTTGTTGTTGGTGTAGCTTGTTGTTTGGCCTTGTTGTTGGTGTTTATTGCTAGGATTGATTGGGTTCAAGAAGCTAAGAAAGCACAACTACTTTCTTGTAATCTTGAAGAAATTGTTAATAATGATGAGAGAAGTTAAAACTTTACAAGTAACTGAGTAGGACTCGTGAGTCGGGACTATAGTCATGTTTCACCTATAATCAGAGGCGGATCTAGAACAGAGGTGAATATAGAGCAGGTTCAGGTTCAGTTTATTAGTTCAAGTGAACGTGTTTGCTTTTGACTCGAACTATGTATACATATGTAAAAAATGTTTATCCTTACTCCTCTTGAATTCACAGCTGCCTACAACTATTGTTAGACGAGACAATGTTAAGGGAAAACAATTCACAAAAAAATACCAACTGTTAGTATATTTCTAGTAATTATAAATTTAATGATGAGTCGTGTTTAATTTTCTGCCTAAAACTATTGTTAGACAAAACAATGTGAAGGAAAAACAATTGACAAAAAAATATCAAACTGTTAATATATTTCTAGTAATTGTATATTTAAATATGAGTCATGTTTATTTTTCAGAAGACTAATTACGTAATCTTGTGCAATCAAATAACTACGCATGGTTATATTATATTTTTTGATCAAGTCATATCTTCATACCTTATTTTCGTTATTAACGAGTTCTTAAAATTGTGTACATGATAATCGCACAAATTTTTATAAGATTTAACAATTTTATAACTATACAAAATTAGATTGAAGAAAATCACATCACAGAGAGGCTAACCAAAAAGCAAAAAGCTAAAGCATACAATAGGTAAATGCTTATTTTGAATTCATACTAGAATCCGTAGCAGTATGAATTATCTTATTTTGAATTCATACTATGAGATCCGTCGTATGAGTTAGCGGGACGGCTCAAATAAATTGTTGGCATAAAGCCAAAATTTAGAAAAGAAAGTTACGGTTATTTAATTTTTTTTATATATATTTTATGCTCATAAATTCTAAAAAAATATTATAATTGTTCATAATTTAATAATCAATTTTACTTTTCCAATTGACAGTATAACATTCTGTAATATCTTGTAAGACAACAATAAACATATATAAATTATTATATGTTATAGAACAACACAAATGTTTAAATCTCTCTTATTAATTATATTTTCGAAAACTTTTTCAATAAAATAAATTGTTACATAAACTAACAATATTATTTTAAAAGTGATTTTTTTAAAAATTAAGACATCACTACATTGAATATGCCAATCAAAGTATCATCTTTTTACTTATACAATATTTCATAATATTTTTAATTACAAAAACCAACATTATAGTAATTGTTACCTTAGAAGACATTCAAAGTTAAGACAATATTTTTAAAATTTAATTATTTGATAATCTAATTAGTTTGAGTTTGAAATGTTTACTATAAAACATTTCAAAGAATTGAAGACAATCTTACAAAGTCAATATTAAAGTATGGTTGATTCAAATTGAAGTAGATTAGTCAAATTAAGAAATATAAAGTAACTATAAATTTAATTGTCTACATTATTCAATTATAATTACATCTACCTATAATACTTTGTTCGGATGATTATTACGTATTGTTTTATAATGTATCGTGTTGTATTATATTGTATTGTATTGTTTAATTGAATACAATGTGCGGATAGTTTGTATGTTCTCCACCGTTACATCGTGCCACATATTCATAATTTGAATGATAAATTTATATAAAAAAACGTAGAATACGGATAGAGCTACTATGAAACGGTATAATATGTAATTATTAAATAATAAATAAAGAAAAAATGAAAAGAACTTGGCAAGGTGTTTCTTTTGGGCCTGCAGTAGGACCAAAGAAGTCAGTCGGGTCGCCTGCAATAGGGCCAAAGAAGTTGGCAAGGTGTTTCTTTTGGGCTTCATTAATGGCCCAATTAAGAAGGCCCACTGGAAATTAGCATGTCCGCGGGTTGTGAACTTCTTTTCCTGGAGAAGAAGCAATAACGGTATCTTAGGAATAAGCATCAGCTAATTCTGTGTCAGCAATCGCGGTAATACAGAGTATACAAGTGTTATCCAGAATGATTAGGCTCAAAGTGTAGGTGGCTTTTTAAGTATGTCATCAATCCCAGGGCTCAACCATGAACAGACGATGTGAACTATCAAGCTGGAGTTCGGTAGGGGTAAAGGAAATTTTTGGTGGAGCTGTGGAATGCATAGAGATCGAAAAAAATACCAACGGAAAAGCACTATGCTGGCCCAACATGGGTGGCCCACTTCTCGGATAGCCCATTTACCTTTACTCAGTACTATTCTGGGCCTAAATAACAAGCTAGGCCCTTCGTACTTGTATCTATTTTTTTCTGGGCCTGAATCACAATCTAGGCCTCCTCTACTCCATCCCTTTTTAAGGATATTATTTGAATTTTTGTTCATATATCTTAAAAATGGAAAACTACCTTATTGCACGTACATCCACATCATATATATTCATTCTATCTATACTTTCAAATAATTATGTATCTTACTACTTATTAAAAGTTTTTTAATATATATTGAGGAAGATACACCTAGATATGTGTATTTTTGTTGCTAAATACACTAATAGGGAGAGAGCCGAGCGAGATGGGGAGGGAGGCAAACAAGATAGTCATGTATTTCATATACACATGAATTACACCAAATTCATGTATTTGGAATATCATATACATTGGAAAGTGATGAGCGCGATGGCGGAGTAGAGCGAAAATTGTCCATATATCCCAAATATGTGATAATTCACTTGGATACAATATATTTATATTAAACTACACTTAATTTTAACCTCATATATCCCCAGTTACATGTATCTAGACGCACTAAAATTTATTAAAATTCACAATACTATAAATTAGAGTAATTAGCTTCTAAATTAGTAGAATCTCTACAATTTTTCCTCTAAAAATTGTGCAAACACAACTTTACGACCGACAAAAATATCAAACTATCGTCATTTATAAATATTGACTAACGTTTTCTCATAAAATTTTCAATTTGCTCAAACGAGATTGTTAAACCATGATCTAGTAACAAAACATTTCTGCACTTAAGTACCTAAAATACAGGCTTTACTAACTTTTATGCCATAATATGATGTCATTTCAACTAACAAACAACTAGACAATATATGCCCAACTTTATTTTCTTTTCACTGATACTTTAATTTGGACACTGAAAAAGTCTCTCCATATCAAAATACTTTTTTTTTATCAGCACAGATTTTAAGGTTCTTGTTTTGTATCCATTTTGTTGCGCATATTTGTCATTGAATCAGCTTTTGTGTACGTTAATTATTTTATCAGATATTTATTATTGAGTCACACTTCTATTGATTTAAATATGTGTGATTTTTTTATATGATTTTAGACAATTTTATTTTTTACGAGCAAATCGTCCCAAACATAGGTATCTAAAAAAATTATTGAAAATCTTGTTGACATAATTAAGCTCTAGGACATATAGCAACAACGGCTCAGAAATTATTTTCAATTCCAATTATGATATTCCTACTTTTTTTTAATCATCTTTTAAATAGTGTAATTTTTGGCTCTATCTTAGCTTAAACTAACATACTGACATGACCTATATATAGCAATCACTCATGCATATATATTAGCCTTTTTTCTATAATCATCATCATCATCATATATATATATATGTTGCCCAAATCATTATAAATAGTTAAATTTACCAAAGTGTAGCAAGGTGTAGTAAAGCTAAATCACTATATTAAAAAAGATTATTAGCAGGAATTAATTTTTAATTATTGTTATATATGTATTTTTAATGACAATTAGCATTTTTTGTGTATATTCTTAAACTATTTAGCGATATTAATTTTAATGATACTCAACTAATATCAATAAAAATTTAAATAGTATTTATTAATATCAATATTTAATTCTGCTAAAAATTATTTTTGTTCGGGTGAATGAAGGAACCATGTGACTATTGGAACTTTTTAAACAAAAATTGCTTTAAGTGTTTATTAACTAATCTTGTTGTCTTTTCAAAAATTATGATGACCAAAAGTTCCCTACTTTCTACGTAGCTTCTTCATATATTAAAACACTTTCTGCTGGAATAATAATTCTGTTACATTTATATATTATAATGATTCACTTTTAATTATCATAATTTCAAATAATAGTAATTTAATTAATATTTGTTATATTTTTATTATATTAATATGTAAAAAATAAGATTTATAGTACTTTTAGTATAATTTTTGAATATTTAAATTTTTATTCAGAATATTGAAGTAATGTAATTTAATTTAATTTTAAAAATTAATTAAATTGATTTTTAATAAATACAATATAACAATTAAAAGTGGACATACGAAGTATCAGTCAAAGATAATTATTAGTAATATACTTTGTTATCAAAATGACTTCTTTTTTGTGTGTTGAAGTGACATAAATTTGAGTATTGTCTCTGAATTAATGTTTACATGTTACCTTAACTTTTCTGTTTCATTTCCATGTTTTTATTGAAAATGTTCACCTTTTTTAGTCTTTGTTTTGCTGATTATATTTTTAAGTTGGCTATTGAAAGTTCTTATATCCTTTATAAATTTTTCAACCTTTTTTCATTGCATCATCCCTTAAAGAAAAAAGACGATACTAATTTAGTCGAATGAGTTTTAGAATTTAAAGTTCATGAGTTTTTAGAGATCTAAGATTGTTTAATTTGTTACTCGATCCTCAATATATATTTTTTATATTTTTTAATATAAATATCAAATATGGGTGAAAGTTACTAAGGTCAAAGCTCTAGATCTACATGCACTTGTATTTAGGTGGATGTGATCAATTTAAGTGTCTCGCACTCTTGTCCGAGTTATAGATGGAATTAAAATTTAAAATTTTATTTTTTTAGGGGTTTTATTGAATTTATGTCTTGTTTTAATTACTAAGTAAGTTAGTTATTAAATATTTTACAAATTTAATAAATTATCAAATAAAAATACAAAAAGTCAACTAAAATTATTGAATTCATCTGAACTCATGGTTCATCTTTAGTTTCTTTTCCAAATGGTCTTGGTAAAATTCACATGCACTAGTTCGTTCATTAATTGTAAATGAAGCCGTTGAGATGGAGTAAATGATCTTCCTATATACATATTTTTATAATTTTAGAAAAGACAACGATCGTTCATATAAAAATATAATCTCTTATATTTTACTTATTTATATATCTCTTTGTGTTATTTATTATCAATATTCTTAGATGGAATGAAAATGAAATATGAATAGGGGTATGTGGTCCTTCCCATGCTTTGAAAGTGTTAAATATTCTTACTTTCGTATTTTAAAAAATTGTCTTTTTCTTTTGAGTTGTCTCGATTGTTATGTTATTTTCCGTTTTTAAATTGATAGTTTCTCTTTAAGATGACTTAGTTAGTTTAGAGACTGATCATTTACATGAATAATTCGAGATTGATTTTCCTTAATGTCTTCTAATTTGAAATTGCCGCATAGGACTTACCTAGTACGGTATACATCCTCTATGATTTGCACGCTATTACATTCTGGGGGGGGGGGGTTAATTATTCGGTGCACACAGAGTACTCACTTGAAGGGCAGAGGGTTGTATATCTTGTAACAGTTACGATTATCTTGGGGTTCCAAAAATTAAAATGATTATTTTATATAGTATAGTAAGTACCACCAAAAAAATAATTAAAGGCTCGATATATCTATTTGTTTTTATTATTATTAGTGAATTATTTATATGTATGTCAATTGATCAAATTGTGTTAATTTATCATGCTTCTTGTTGATAGTTTTCTCTTTTTTATCTTATGTATCATTGTCCAATATGATTGTGTTAAATTTTCACATGACACCTAATAATTTTAATCCCCGCAGTCCGTGAAAATCTCTAATATAAGGTAATGTTGTGTTGATGTTGGAGTTACATTACAAACAAGTCTAACGATGAAATGTCTACATAAAATTAAAGATATTAAAAGAGTTAGAGGGGTGGTCTTTTTAAATCAACCAAACCTATTTCCATAATTAGGTTCGCGTTTGAACACAAAAAATGTGAAATTTAAAAAAAAAAAAAAAAAAAAGGGTAAAAGTGATCTTTAAAAATTAAAGTTGTGTTTTGTACTTTTATACATAATATAATTTGAAATTATTTTTAAAATTTTTTATAAGTGAGCAACAACTTTTTTAAATTTATTCAAACTTTAAATTAAATCGAAAAATTATCCTCTATAATTATACATCCAAATAGTTTTTCGAAATAATACTTCGAAAAAGAGGGGAAAATATTTATGGACAAATAGACTACTTAACGTAACAAGGATGACAAGTTGGACAACTCATTTTGGTTTCTAAATATATGAGCAAATTAAATTCATTTCCAATTGCGTATGATTCTAAAATTATTTTATTTTAATTTGTGATATCCTAATATGTGAACAACTTAAATCACTTTTCTAATTGTGTTAGATTTAAAAAAATTTACGTTACTTATGGTCACCATATATATGTATTAGGTGAGTAGTCAATTCTCTTCCTATCATAAAAAATTCCTTTTTTTTCATCTATCATAAATAAATTCTTGATTGCTTCAAAATTCGTTCATTCTGAATGAGGAGAAATATTGAAAATTTCTATAAATTCGGCGTGAATTATTAGTTTAATTTTTGAACTATTAACAATCTTAAAAATATATTTTTACTTGACTAAATATACTTAAATACACTCGCGATCTTGAAATAAGAGTGAAATACACCCTTAAATTTTTGTCAACACTTCTCTCGATTTTTTATCAAGAGTTTCAATGAGACCACTTGCTATGTCTAGTGATAGATCGGGGTGTATCTAATTTTAGTTAGTCATGTAGAGAGGTTTTTTTAAGGCTGTCAATAATTCGGGAACGAAACTAATTAATAATTTGCGTTAATTTTAGGAGTGTTTTCTATATTTCTCTCCTCTAGATACATCAAATTAATATTACACTGATTTTTACATGACTTAAAAGGAAAGATATATATATATATATATATATATATATATATATATATATATATTTAGATAGTAAACATGAAAGAAATAACTAGGTACTCCCTCGTCCCTTTTTACTTGTTCACTTTTACTTTTATAGTTGTCCGTAATTACTTGTCCATTTTGACGAATCAAGAAAAGACAATTTTTTTAATTTATTATATCCTCACTTAAATGACTAACTACTTTGAAAAATGTAGAACTTTCGTCCATTATATAATCAATAAAGGTAAAATGGTAAACTCACTACGTCATTAATTATTTTTTTAATAATTGTGCCAATTCAAAAGTGGACAAGTAAAAAAGAACAAAAGGAATATTAAAATTTCATTTAAAGCCTAGTGAAGGAACAATTATTTGATATTTATATTGATGGAAGATAGTAGATATTCAGTGAAATTAGCAGAGTTTTGAATTCTTAGCACCCAACGGCCAGAAAAAGTTTAAAAATTAATTTTTAAATAATGTTCCTTCCACATAATGGTTGTCCAATTACAATGAAAAAAAATAAATAAATCAAATTGACTCCAATCAATCTTCTTTAAAATTGATGGGTCTATAGATAGTTATTGTTTGATAAATACTTAAATTCCTTAGAACAGTGTTTGTTAGTATGTCTTTATACCCTTTTATCTACATTTATTACAAATTTATTCATTGTCAAAACAAATTGACAATTTAGAATATCCATCTTTTAATATGTTGTTATTTATTAATATATAATATCTGTGACATTATATTAATAATTGGAAAAATAACTTAAATACACAACTATAAGTTTTATATTCTCTAATTTTCCCTTCTTTTTTTAAATATTACATAATTCCCTTTTTTTTAATTTTAGTATAAGTGTATAGATACATAACATTCTCTCTCCTATAATACACAATTACCCATTTTAATGCCTATTTTTTCTCCATTAAAACACTCAACCTTTTAAATCAGTTTTTGGATTTTGAATTTTCTCCATTAAAACACTCAACCTTTTAAATCAGTTTTTGGATTTTGAATTATTAATTTTAATTAATTTTAATTAAAACACCCAATTTTGAAATTTTGAATTTCAAAATTTAAAAAATTTGAAATTTCAAAAATCTGGACAATTTCTCTCCCGTTCAGTTCTTACTCCATCACTTTTTCAGTTCTTCTCTCCCGTTCAGTTCTTAGTCGATGCATTGATACATGAATTAGATGTGTATCATATGATTTCCTATGTATCAAGAGCTTTTGAAAATTGTTATCATGTATCAGTCAATAAGTTTAATAACTGCCCCATCAAGTGTGCTTGCTGATACATATCGACTCAGTGTGTTATAGTGTTTAGACGATGTATTGATACATGAATTTGATGTGTATCATATGATTTTCTATGTATCACGAGTTTTTGAAAATTGTTATCATGTATCAGTCAATAAGTTTAATAACTTGATGTTCATAAAAATGTCTTCAAACTAGATGATATAATCTTGAATTTTCAAAATTTGAAATTGTTATCCAATTACGTGCTGAATTAATGCTTATTAATGAACTGTTACCGTAATTTAAGCTGATTTAGATAACAAATTTAAATGTTCCATTTTTTCCCCTTTTAATCTTAACAGTTTTAAGTTACTGTGTATCATTTACCATGTATCACAACATACTAATGTATCACGCCACAACAATTATAAGGGATTATTAGTAAATACTAAATTTGTCGGGACAAAATGTAATTATTGTATTACACTATGGGATTCCTTAAATTTATACTTAATAATTTGGGAAGAAAAATCAGTGGCCCAAATCTATCCCTGTGGTCATGTTCACTGTTTAGCAATTTTCAATTGGCACCCATTTATAAGCACCCATCACCTACCATATTAAAAAGGAATTCTGATATATTCAATACATTAAATATTTTATTACTATTATCTTTTTTATTGTATTTTGTAAAATATTTTACCTAAGTCAAGGGTGTATTAAAAATAGAAAAAATAATCAAAGTTATCTCTTAATTTTGATTTATTAGTTGAATATATCGTTATTATTAAAATAAAGTTATTTTTAACCTCATCGCTATTATACTTGTCATTTGTACCACTCAATTAGATGGAAAATTCAAATCAACTAAAATTACCCAACTTCAATTAAAATGACTGATTTTGTATATTAATTCAAACCCGACCCACTAAATCAAATTAAAATTTCATACGCATGCCTATCCCTTTAATCTCCGTCATGTCCTTGACACCGTATTACTAAATTGATATCAAAACAGTATACTACCGAATTGATATGAGTTATCGTGTAGTTGAGAATTTCATAAAATTAGCATCTCGGCTCTTGATTTTATAGGTATATAATACCTTCCGCAAATAATTCCATTAGTTAATATAAATTCAAAGCATTATGATATAATTATTCTCTGTATTAACAATCCAAAATTTTTATTTAGTATAATAAATATTTGATATCCGAACATGAAGTTAATATCCAAAAATCTATTTAATACAATAAATATTTGATTACTATCGTTTCATATTTTTTTCCCCATATTTTATAAAACTATTTTCTTGAGGGAGGACTCTAAGTCATTAAAGTCAATATTTATTCCTTATAAGTAAAATAATACAATTTATTTATATTTCACTCTTCACAAATTTTAGTTATAAAAACAAGTAAATATACCTCTATATCTCTTATATTTTTTTTCTATATCTCTTATATTTTTTTGAAGTGGTATCTGAGGCGAAGCTAGATGAAAGTTCATAAGTTTGGATGAATTTATTAGTTTTTTCGTAGATTCTATATTTGCATAAAAAATTATATATATTAACTTGTGAATCCTTAAATGAATTGATTTAGAACCCTCAAACATCTAATTTTAACTTTATATCTGCGATTCCGCACAATTAATTGTTTAATACTAAGTACAACTACTCTAGGAACATTTTTTTGCATTAAAAATGACGAATGAAAGGAACTTGAGAGAGACAAAAGGGGACCCTTTTTTTTAATTTCTTTCACAGAACTTTATAAGTAATAGAGAAACTACAAACCCCTTAATCCCAATTGACTTTTCTCTTTTTTGGAATGAACTTTATCATTACCTTTTAAAGCCTATTTTATCAATTATAATCAGGAGTATCAAATGATGGGTTTTTATGTTAAAATATTTATTGTATTTTTTATTTATACATCTCTTAAAAAAATAATTTAAAAGAGTTTGCTCTTGATTGTTGAGACATTAATAATCATGAAAAAAAACATTTGCTTTTATCATTTGTATTATTCTTTTTGTCCTATTAAGAGACAAATCTAGAATTTATAGTTAATTATTTTAGAATAAATGTAATCTTATTATATATTTTTAAAAAAAGATTCTTGAATATGTACACATAGGTGTGAACTGAAATAATGTTAAAACCCATCCTTGGTGAAATATTGTTGAGTCAATGATTCTTATGAGGGGATTTTCACACTTGTGTGTATGTTGATTTTGTGCATTTGTTTATTTTAGAAGTTGACTCTTTTACATTGTCTAAGTGCTTTGTATCTCTTTTGACCTTATATGTTATTCTCATTTTAGTTTTAATAAAAAAAAAATTATAATCATATAAATATTATGACAGGTTTATTATAAGGTTCAAAGATTTTCTATGTATATAAATATTATTATTTCATATTTAAATTATTAATTTCAAAACTTTTTTACTTACCTTGTGTTGATTTAAATTATGTCAAATAAATTAAAACAAATGAAATAGAAAGTTTTTGTTTGACAATGTAAATTTTGAAGTTGAAACTTGAAAATTTGAAGTTTGTGAATGAAAGTCACAAAAACTGACTTAAATAACAAATCAGTTTTCAAAATATTTGAAAATCAATTTTTTAAAACTAATCGAATTTCATAATCGAATAAATATTTAAAAATATATTTTTTCAAAACCTATGATAAAACTCTAATTAAATATCTAAGAAATAATAGGGACGTAGGCCAAACTTACTAAATAGTAAAAGTAGCACATAATAATGACCAAAAAAGGTCTTGGTGAACAGAATGCAATTAATCTTGACTTAATAACGAGAATAACTTTTTTTTCTACTCAATATTTAAAATTCACCTTGAAACTCTGACTAAATTCAGATCGTGCTCTGCGATCCACCCTCACAGAAAGAGTAAAATAAGAAAAAGAAACTTTTATAAGACTCATTCAATTCAACCTAATTTTTTTTTTCTTTTTTTCCATTTCATTGATCTTTTAGGTATCTATCTGTCTATAAGGAGTGTCTGGTGTGTAGTGATGTTAATGGTGGCTTGGTTGGTGAATAGAATAAATGCTTCTGTTCTTGCAACAGACCCTACCATATGATTCATACTCACACTGTGGTCATAGTGAACCATGACATATAACAAATTGGCTTCTCCTTTTGTTTGTTATCCACTTGAAAATAAAACAATTTAAGTATATATACTAATTACTTCTTTTCTATACTAATCCATCAAATTTATAATCAAAGAATTAGGTGAGATAGTTTTAAAATTGTTGTTGCACTCGTATCGTATCTTTTTAAAATGTAGTACTATTTTTAAAGAATCTGACATGTATCTGTGTGTGCTTTGTGTAATTTTGTCTACGTACAATTTGTATAATCTTGTTATATACTTTTAAAGGAATATACATATAATACATTGACATTTTTAAAGAGCAAGTGAGTCAAAGATTATTTAGAATCCATTAGTTTGAGCGAACTTGTATATATACATCAGAAGACATGGTTAATGCAACCTTGTTACATGTATATATATAATTTACTTTTGAAGAATCTCACATAAAGTTACCGACATTGTTAGAGTTATTCCATCAATCGGAGTGATATCATGTGTATATATACATGTATTTTTAATTAAAAATAGAGAAAATGCATAATTATTCTCAATCTATGTTCAAAATCTCAGAGACACACTTATACTACATGAAGGTCTTATTACCTCTTGAATTTATTTTATAATTAATTTCCTACCTCTTTTCGATTTACGTGGCACTATCTTGTGGGCTCAGCGCGTGTTGATATTTTTTTCGAACAAGTATCACGTAGGCCGAAAGGGATAAAAAATTATTTATAAAGTAAATTCAAAGATAATAAAATTTTAATATACTATAAGTGTACCTCTAAAAATTCAGATATAAATTAAAAATACTTATATATATTTTCTTAAAAAATAATAAATTCAGTTGAACCCGTAAAACTCGCCCTGAATCTTTGATTCTTGAGTGTGGTTAAAAGGAGAGGATGACCATGTGGAGACAACCGTCAAAAATATTTCAGCAGTTTCTCTATTAAATTAAAACAAAAAAAAAAAACTGGCAGATCAACAACCTTTTTCAGCAAAGCCAGGCATTTTCACCTTGCATCCCACTAGTTTAGTACTCTATTTTGCATGTCATTGCCAGCCAGACTAGTAATAGCAGCTCTAAAAATCTCATTTTTTTGTTTTGGGGTTCTTTCTTCTTAAGCCCACTTTCTTGAAATCTTCATTTTTCTTGAAATTCTGCAAAATTATAGAATTTAGGGTTAGTAACTCCAACACCAGATGTACAAAATACCCAAAGTTCCAAACTTTATTGTTTCATTCAAGAAAAGAGTACCAAATCATAGAATTTTAAGCTATACCCAATAAATGCACTTTAATTACTTTCTTGTTTTAAGAAGATACTGAGTATTAAAAATGCTTTTGTTTAGTCAAGATCGAAATCTTGTATTTTTGATAATTGAACCTCATTTGAGAAAAGGCAAAAGGGTGTCTGGAGAAGTAGAGATCAACAAGTTCCAAGATTGGATCCAGCTATGATAATGTTTGAGTGTTTGTGCTGGGGAACATGAGAAAATTAGGTACATTTGTTCATTGTGTTGTGTTAGTTTGGTGTTTTTGTTTGCTTGAATTGGAATTGGTATCTCCCATCACTGAAAAGGAGATCCTTCTTCAATTCAAGGGTAACATTTCTACTGACCCTTTTAATAGTTTAGCTTCTTGGGATCCTAATGGAACTCCTTGCCTAGACTTTAGTGGTGTTTTCTGCAATTCTGTTGGAAATGTGGTGAAGATTGTGTTGTGGAATACTAGTCTTGGTGGGGTTCTCTCCCCTGCCTTAGCAGAACTTAAGTCTTTGCGCATCCTTACCTTGTTTGGGAACCAATTTACTGGCAATATTCCTGCAGAGTATGGGGGGATTGATTCATTGTGGAAGATTAACTTCAGCTCTAATGCCTTTTCTGGTTCAATTCCTGAATTTCTTGGGGATTTACCTAATATAAGGTTCCTTGATTTGTCAAGAAATGTGTATAGTGGTGAAATTCCTGTGTCTTTGTTTATGAATTGTAACAAAACAAGGTTCATTTCCTTGTCCCATAACAATCTTTCAGGTTCAATTCCAGCATCAATTGGAAACTGTCAGAGTCTTGAAGGAATAGACTTATCTTTTAATGGTTTAAGTGGAAGTTTACCTTCACAAATTTGTGACATTCCAGGATTAGTGTACTTGTCTGTGAGGAGCAATGCACTATCAGGACTAGTTCAAGAACAGGTTTCTCCATGTCAAAGGTTGGAACTTTTGGATCTTGGTAGCAATGAGTTCTCTGGTTTGGCTCCTTTCGGGGTTCTTGAGCTGGTGAATCTTACATATTTCAATGTTTCAAATAATGATTTTGAAGGGGAGATTGTTAACTCTGGGACTTGTAGCCAGAGACTGGAAGTGTTGGATGTTTCAAGGAATAATTTTTTTGGCGAAATTCCCTTGAGCATCTCGAAATGCAGCGCGTTGAAGTACTTGGACATGGCATATAACAGAATTAATGGAAGTATCCCTATTGAGCTTGCAGATTTGAAAAGCCTTTCCGTTATTCGATTGGGTGATAATTTGTTAGGCGGGACAATCCCAGCCGAACTTGGTAGTATCGAATGGCTTGCAGTTTTGGACCTCCATAATCTCACCCTATTTGGTGAAATCCCATATGAGATAAGCAACTGCAAGCTTCTTCTTCAACTGTGAGTATATTACCATCTTAGTTTAATTTGTTTATTTCGTCATTGCTTTGAACTGGAATTGAAATGTTGAACATTTGCTGCAGGGATCTATCTGGGAATCTTTTAGTAGGAGAAATACCAAAAAACCTGTACAACTTGTCAAACCTTGTATATCTTGACTTACATCATAACCAACTGAATGGAAGTATTCCATCAACCATTGGGAATTTGTCTAACTTGCATTTTTTGGATTTATCACAAAATCTGCTGTCTGGGTCAATCCCTGTTGCTCTTGGGGATTTGCAAAATTTAACTCATTTTAATGTATCTTACAATCTTCTATCTGGTGCTATTCCCTCAATTGAGAGCATCAAGAAGTTTGGACCCTCAGCCTTTTTTCATAATAGTGGTCTTTGTGGTGATCCTTTAGAAGTTTCATGCACTGCCAGTGGCACTACTCTAGCAAAAGGGAAACCAAAATTGAGTGTCTCAGCTATTGTTGCTATTGTAGCTGCTTCAATAATCCTAACAGGCGTTTGTTTGATAACCATCATCAATATGAAGGCTCGACGGAGAAGGAGGAGAGAAGATGAAACATTTGTTCTAGAGAGCACGCCACTGGCTTCAACAGATTCAAATGTCATTATAGGAAAGTTGGTTCTTTTCAGCAAGACTTTGCCTTCAAAATATGAGGACTGGGAGGCTGGCACAAAAGCCTTGCTAGACAAGGAGTCTTTGATTGGTGGGGGAACAATTGGATCAGTTTACAGAACTTCCTTTGAAGGTGGTGTATCAATTGCAGTGAAAAAGCTTGAGACATTGGGGCGAATCAGAAATCAAGATGAATTTGAGCATGAAGTTGGCCGGTTAGGGACCCTTCAGCACCCCAATCTTGTTGCTTTACAAGGGTACTACTGGTCCTCTAGCATGCAGTTAATATTGTCGGAGTTTGTTCCGAATGGAAACCTATATGACAATTTGCATGGACTTAGTTATCCTGGAACCAGCACTGGTGCTGGTAACCCAGAATTGAATTGGCCAAGAAGGTTTCAGATAGCAGTTGGAACAGCTCGAGCGCTCACATATCTTCACCATGATTGCAAACCTCCTGTCCTTCATCTTAATGTCAAGTCCACTAATATACTCCTGGACACAAACTATGAAGCCAAATTGACTGATTATGGCTTGAGTAGGTTCCTTCCCCTGCTAGACAATTATGGACTAACCAAATTTCACAATGCAGTTGGTTACGTTGCACCAGAGTTGGCGCAAAGTCTGAGACTAAGTGATAAATGTGACGTTTACAGTTTCGGGGTGATTCTGCTGGAGTTGGTCACTGGGAGGAAACCAGTAGAGAGCCCAATAGCAAATGAAGTGGTGGTCTTGTGTGAATATGTTAGAGGATTGATAGAAAGGGGTGCTGCTTCAGACTGTTTCGACAGAAGTTTGAGGGGCTTTGCAGAAAATGAGCTGATTCAGGTAATGAAGTTAGGCTTGATTTGTACTTCTGAAATATCCTCAAGGAGACCTAGCATGGCTGAGGTAGTACAGGTTCTTGAGTCCATCAGGAATGGCTTGGGATCATAGTAAAGAATCAGTAGAGCCATAAGACTATTTGAAACAGCATCTGTTCATAGAATGAGAAAAGAGTAGTCTGGCTAGACTCACTACTTATGAGATTCGACGAGGGAATCAGAAAGGGTCTCAAATAAGAGAGGCGCGCGCAGACCAATTAATAGTATCAGCCATGTTCTTGAATTTGGAATCAGAGTTATTAGGAGATGACAGCTTTTGGTACAAAGAGAAGATTCTTTAGTATTTTGATTTGTGATTCTTTTAATCAATTGGTCATTGTAAGTTTACAATAAAGTCATTCTTTTCCTGTAAGATCCAAAGGCATTTTGTTGTCTCATATGCAGCTTAACAACTGCTTTTTATAACCATACAATATTGCTCTTCATTTTACAGTTAAGAATTACCTTTGACATGCATATATCAACAACCTTAGAAGGGATGAAAGAAATTGATTCATTTATCGAATTACATATCTAGTGCCAACACAAGAATGAATGTGAACAAATAATGAGTCCATACATCTACCTGTAACTATACAACAATGAGAAATAATAAGAAAATATCAAGATTTAAGACCTTACTTATTGACTATGCACAAAGAATTTGGAAATGGATTTCATTTGAAGCCATTTCTATATGCTATATGTTTTTCCTTGCATAAACTTTGACTGCTAATTTACCTATCTTCAAAATCCATAAACTGGGAGAAGAAATGCATTTGTGACAAAGTTGGAGAGGACCAAGAACACACTTCTGGAATCATCTGCATACAAATTTGGCCTTTTAATTTTGTTTTCTCTGCATTTAGTTCTCAGAGCTGCTGCATCCTGACCTCATTATCAGGACATTGATAACTTATGGATCCATTAAAATCACATAACACGCGACCCTTAAAATCTCTGCAGAAGTTTTGGACCTATGATTACGGTTGACTACTGTAAGGGATCATATCATTAGCAACTTAACTCAGAGACTTACGTAACTCCAAAACTTTCTGGATACGTTGCATAACTGCGGAAATGTCCTTCTCACTTAATGTTGAAAAACATAACCTGAACCACCCAGGTTCAACACAGTGGCAGGAAGAACCAGGAGTTGCATTGATCTTAGCTACATTTAGTAGATTATCCCAAAGCTCAATCTCACCCTTCTCATTATACGACCGAATTAACCTGCTCATGTCAGCCCAACAATAGAAGCCCCCACTACTTCTGGTGCACTCAATTCCCAGCTGCTTCAATCCACTGACAAATAGAGAAGACATCCTTCTTAGCCTCTCTCTGTTCTTTTTGATAAATTGTTGTACAAACTTTGCATCTGATAGCATTTGGATGATTAAATGCTGTGTTGGGGCTGAAATGGATGAGAATCTTGTCAATTTTTTCGCAGCAGCTAGAACATTTTCATTGCAAGAATAGATGACCCCCACCCTGAACCCAGGAAGAGAAAGGTCCTTAGAGAGACCATACACAATGTGTACCCTGCTCCTGTCAAAATCTTCAGAATCAATTATCTCTGCCATGCTGACAAATTCTTCATTTCCATAAGTTGACCCTGCCAAGATTTCATTGGATATTACATGGATGTTCTTCTCAGTTGTAAAGTCTAAGAGGTTATAAAGTGTCTCCCTAGAGAAAATATTGCCCACAGGATTCGAGGGGTTAGAAATGATAATCCCTCGTACTTTAAGACCACGTTTCTTAGCTTGGTTAAAAGCTCGGTCAAGAGCATCAATGCTCAAGTTAAAGTTGTCTGCACTGCGGCAAGGAACAGGTATAATCTCCACTCCAGTTCTCCATTTGACATCCCTATCAAGACTGCAAATGCATTGAGCTCATTTTATACACTAAATACGTAAAAATGACCAAAAGATCGAAATTTCTTTGAGGCAGAATGAGACTTACTCAGGATAATATGGTGAGGGAACAAGAAAAGCATTTCCAGGATCAGCTAGGCAGAAGCTCAGTATCTCAAGTGCAGGAGTTGCACCACCGGTAAGAACCATTTGTGAGGGGCTGAAGGACACTGATCTCTCTAGAGCTTGAGACATAAATTCTCCCACAGCCTGCATACAGGTGAGAAAACATAAAAATCATTTCAAAGAGATACCATAATTATGTAGAATCACACAAAACACTTATTGTTTTTATGAATCAATCTTCATAGTGACTCAAAGATAATTACATATGTTGCTGTTATACAATTCTCAAACACACAATTTTATAAGGCAAATCCATCAGATCATCTCCCACCCATATGATACCTGATGACAAAGGTAGCCAACTGATATTTCAAAGAGGCCAAAATTGCCTTCCATCTTCAACAGGCAAATCTAGCAATAGATCCTTCGACAGGTTACACAATGATGAGTATCAAGGTGAGTATTAATCAAGGAAATAATAGGCCACCTCTCAGAACAACTGAGTCCATTATTCACTATTAACTTGCTCAAAACAAAAACCATGCAGAATAAAGCAGGTTAAACTATTTTCTAATGTGCTGAAATATCGAAATCTAGATTTTTTTATCATATCACACTGCAAGGATCCTATTGTTCTGGTCAGCACAAACATCACCGTAGACAATTATCAAAAGCTTAAACAACATAAATATTTGAGCTAGATCAACAACAATTATGTGTTTCCACTCAAGTTTTACCAATGTAATGTTCAAGTAGGAGAAGTTTTAACAATAATTACCCTCTGGATACGGTTTTGGTGCTTTGTCTGGTCACACACTTTCTCAGGTTTCAAAATTTTCCTATCATTTCTATAAAACATTCAGAGCCGTGTTTATTTTTCCAAAATGATAATTAGCGTCGATAGCGTAGAAGTTAAAGCGTTGACAAACTTTTCAGAAGTTAATTGGCAGTTGCACTGTAAAATGAAAGTGAAGCTTACCATTGCTTTTCCTTATGTTTGTTGTACTTTATACACTTAGAAAGCTCAAGATGGGACATACAATACCCTTGTATACGAAAGGTAACTTTGGGATTGTCAAATGCCATTACCGATCCACAGCCAGGGATTCACATTTCAAATTAAATCAGCGAAAAAGCACACAGAACTAGAGGATGGGTGATAATTGATATGGAGTAACTGTTATACAAGCATATAGACATGACATGAGTCCGTCCTAGGTAATAATTATAAACTAATACCACCCGAAAAGGTATCTCATTGATTTATTCCTATAAAGTCTTGATTCAAATTACCAACTTTAAGTTTTTATAAACCTTTTCAAGCAATTTTTTTGTTCAATTTCCTTCTCTAGCCTGTAAAAACTATTAACCATATGAACAACTACTAGTACTTGAGTAGTTCAAGAAGAACCATCCCTAGTATGCAAGGAAAAACTAAAAAGCTTACCACTTTCAGCTCCAATAACCCGTCAAATGGCTGATAAGTAGCTATTCCGGTTATACTCGAATCTTGAGTCATCATCCATCTTGACACATTTTCTGCTAGCCATTCTTGAACTAAATCCAGTGACAACTATAACCATACAAATAGAGACAAAATTCAAAATCATCAAAACAACAAACAAAAGTAGAAAGGAAAAAAATTCACTTCCCCAACAAGAAACGTATTGCATTTGGTACATTTCTCTAGAAAATGATTCAATATATCCGAACATTCAAAATTATTACCTTGTTTTCTGCTAATCCTAGCTGAATAACACCATCTGGATTACTTGACTCAGCATAAGGGTCCTCTGAAGCTCTTTTCAATCCAACATAGTAAGGGCTACTATCAACTTGTTTAGAAATAATCGAATTAGCTCTAGCAGATACTTGAGATTGCCCAGTAGTTCCCTTCGGTGACAATAACAGACGTGAATGAACCCTTTGTAACCCAGACCCAGAAGACACTTCTGGCAAATGGGTCGACGATGGTGACCTCGCCGGTTCCGTAGATTCGCCGTTATTGTCACCACCGGAGGAACGATTTCGTTTTAGGTAGAGTTGCCAAAAATAAAAAAGAGCACAGGGTATTACTGAACCTAAGAAAAGACCACCCCGACCTTGTACTACACCTTGTAAGGGTACTATCACCCTCATCGCCGTCGTGGCTCCTCCTCCGTCTCTGCCGCCGGCGCCGCCAGTTGAAATGGTTGTTGTTGTTGTTGTTCTGGTTGGTGAACGGTTCCGTGACCTTGTCATAACTGTGACATAGTGGAGGCGTAGAGAAAGACGTCACCTTGTCGGCGTATGACGTCAGTCAGCTACCTGGCCGGCGAGATGGTGGTGGACGGAGAGTACAAAGGGAGGTGAGTGATGGAGAAGAGATTTGGAGAAAATGGTGGCAAATAGTTGGTCGAATTATTATTATCTTTTTGTCCGCCTAAAGTTTTTTTTTTTGTTTTTTGTTATAATAAGAAAGAAATTCAAAGAAAATTTTAATTTTCGCGCTTTGTCTTGCTTCTTTTGTGGCATGGAGTTGGTATTTGTCTCGGGGTTTTAGGTCACATATTTGAGTCGTGTGAATTAAATTTTCATTCTCAATTAATTATAAGTTCTGAAAAGAAGTTAAAATTTAAATAGTTGGTGATGATAATTATTAATAGTCATCGTTAATGATGGTAATTAATAAAGGTGACAGTTGATTAAAGTGATTGACAACATAGTAATAGTTAATATTGGTGAGCAATATGATAACTGATAAATGAATATAATTCGTGAAATTCTTTGAATGAATATTTTAGTAAAGATTTTATCATATATTTTAATCATTTTGATATATTTAAACGCATTCAATTGTTTGTAACATAGAAAGGAGAAAAAGAAAACAAAATTGATGATTTAGATCTAGATAAGTAAGATTCAAATCTAGAAAAATAAATAGATTTAATAACCGAGAACCGAATATTTTTTTCAGATAAAATGCAAATAAATGTGCACTAATTATCCCTTTAAGGTTCTTAACCCCACATTGGTCTAACTATCTTTTGTCCATCTTGAATGAGTAATAATGGCCTAACTATCTTTTGTCTAACTTGAATAAGTAACTAATAAGTGTTTGAGGGACCTTTTAATTAAATTAAGAGGAAATTCAAAAATAAGAACTAAGAGGTTTTTAATTTTCTAGATGCTTATTTGAACTAATAATTTTTTTAATAGATAAAACAATATTTCTCTATTACTTTGGAGTTCAAATCTCTTGAGTAAACATGCCAAAAAGTGAGGCATATCATTTCTTTAATGTGTGATGACAACATAGTACTAATGTACAAGTAGAATATGATGTGTTTTATGAGTTGAGATCCCAAAGTAAAGTTAAGAATATGCCCATCATTTGGTCATGATCAACAAGTTTAATTTCAAAGCTAAACACTACTTCTACTTAAAGACAAAAAGAAAATAAATTTTCGTCATCTTCCAATCTCAATTGTAAACCACAAAGCTAGAAATAATAAAAAGATCACTAATCCAATCAAAAACCATTTCTTATCATCATCTATCTATGACACATTCTTATCGTTTTATCAAAAATTTAGGAATAATGTATAAGTATCCTCTCAATCTATATCCGAAATCTCAGAGACACACTTATATTATATTAAGGTCCTATTACCCCTAAACTTATTTTATTAATAATTTATAACCCCTTTTTTGTCTACGTGACACTATCTTGTGGGTCCAACAATGGTTGACTTTTTTTTTCAAGTTAGTGCCATGTAAGTCGAAAAGAGATAGAAAATTACTTATAAAATGAATTCAGGGGTAATAGAATCTTAGTATGGTATAAGTGTATCTCTAAAATTTCGGGCATGGGTAGAAGGGGTACTTGTGCATTTTCTCAAAATTTTATAAAAATTTGAATTTCATTTTTTAAATTTAATATTTATACTTCGGAATGAATGACTCAATTATTTATATTTTTGTATCTTTGTTATTAAGTAGGTTATATATTGTACATTTAAAATTATAAATTTGAAAAAAAATAGTATGTATTAAAACAAATAATAATTTATTTTACATGTATATCTTATGTTATTTTGTTTCAATGGCTTGAAATGACCATAAGATAAGAGGAATATTCAAGTCCTATAGATTGGAGCCACAAATATTAATGGTGCGTATGCTTTGGATCTAGGGCTTTTTGTCACGTGCTACCATGTTCTATTTATATATTCTTCATTTTATTTTATTTTCAAGAATTTAATTTATAATGTAGTACAAAAAAATAATAAAAATTGCTATGTAGGACGGAACGAGACGTAAAGAAAAATATTATCTGAAGGAAGGTAAATTAAAGTCAAAGTTGAATCGAACTCGCAAACGCCTCGCCCCGCTTCATTGTTGTTTGGTGTAGGTTTTATTTTTTACATTAATGTTTAGTGTTTGTATTTAGTACTTGAGTTTATTTAATACGAATCTATGCATTAAAAGACTTATTTCTGAGATCAATATTTTTATAAAAAAAAACTTGCGATTAATGTGCGGGGTTCTAATCAATAAGTTCCTCTTTTCTTTATGATTTCCTTTTCTTCCTGTCTCCAAAGTTGAAAACAAAATCAGCTAAAGAGTTTTGAATCATATTTTGACTAATTGGCCATAAAGAATATTTTGAAAAAAAAAATCAAAATAACTTTCCACTTTATTTGAAAATTAGTATTTAGCTATAAGAAAAATTCAAAATTCGATATATTTAAAAAAAAAATTTAAAAAACAATTTATAATTTACTGAAGTTATGAAACTTCATTAAATATGTTATTATTTGAGGTATTAAAAATTGTTAAATTGTCTCAGAGTATGCACTTTTTTATTTCACAATTTAGTGGACCTATAGTACTACATGATATTTACTCCTAGTACCAAAACTGTCATTTATCTAAACTTTTTTTATATACTCCATATAGAATATCCACAAATTTTAAGGTCCAATTTCTTGTCATTATCTTTTTTTATTATTATTATTCCCAATATATATTCTGCATTTGCCAGAATTGTGTTTGTGTACGGCTAAATTTTTATTTGAATTTCTTCAAAATAAAATATTTATCTATAATTTAATTACAAACATTTTTTGGTACTATACCAAACAGTTATGAAAAGTTTTCTTGTATTTCAAGAACAATGACTTACACCACGAAAATTCCACCAAAGTAATATATGGGATGTAACTCATGTAAGTATTTAATTATAAATTTATACGTAATTGAGTTATAATACAAAGGTATTTAGTATAGTTAACCCTTTTTTATATGATTTGTTTATTATAAAAACAAAAAGAAACAAGTTAGAAGATTTGTACGATACCGTCGTATTAACGAGGATAACAATTAGGAGGTTGGAAGCAAGTTTTTTTTAGTTATTATATATTTACGCTAATACGTATCACTATCAACTATCATAATTGTTACGTTGCTGGGGACTATAAACAACTATTAGTATCCACAGGTGTCAATCATAACCATAGTTATCAACGTGTCTAGTATCATTTACAATCATCACTATCAATCATCATTATCATCAATCACTATTATCAATCGTACGAATACATTGTAAATTGCCCATAATCGTTCACCATCACAATTAGACATTACATATCATTATAATATATCATCACCAGTCACCACCACCACCGACCGCCACCATCACCACTACTACCTACGATCAACATCGATCATCCCAATTATCGGCACAAAAGGATTTGCAAATTAGATACTTTGGGCCAACGTTGAGTTTGTTGTATTGCATTTGGCCCAAACATAAGATGGTCCTCAAATTATTACATTTTACATTTTTATGATATTTGATTTTGATTTTTTTTTGTTTTCTAAAAATATAGATTTAACAATTTTATTTTTGGATTAAAAATTGATATTAAAATTAAATAAAAGAAATAGCATTTAATTGTTTTTTTTTATTTTGACAATTATGTTTAATTATTATGGTTACAAGTGCAACACTGGTAAAGAGGAAAAATACCAAAAAGTAAAAAAGACAAAGCAATAAGTTAAAATTAGCCGTGTAAATCTAGTAAATGGAGAGTACAAGGGTAAAACCGTGGGGTAACTTTCTGACTTGAAAAGAAGAGAATCCTAAGAAGCACCTTAAATGATAAAATAAATGCATTTCTATGTCGATATCTAGTTTGGTCTCACGAATCTTTCACATCTTTTTATTTAAGATTATATTTTCGATAAGTTATAACTGTGTCATTTTTTATCTAATCACCACTTCTTAATACTTATTCCGTCTACATCTATCTCTTTTGAATCCATCCTTAGTCAACTTCTCATGCCTTCACAATGAAACATTTTCATTGTGCATCTCCCTCATCACATGTTGAGATCATCTCAACCTCGCTTTCACATTATGTCTTCCACAAAAGTCATACCCAAAAAATAATGAATACATTTATGATATAATCTGTTGCAATTATACAAAAAGTAGGATTAAATTTTACGTACAATCTATACAATCTATTATTCTGAAATGTAACTTCATTCCTAAAATCACGCTTAATATATTGTTTTTGTTATAATATATGCTCAAGATCAAATGAATGTTTCTTTTGAAATAGCTCTGAGAAATTTTACCAACTAAATATAAATGTCAATATTTATTAGATTTTTTTTACACAATAATTTTCGTAGTATTAATTGCGATAGCCATTATTCTGATTTCTGAATTTGATTTCATTTCCAAACAAGTACTACCCTAGTAAATGCCTTAACCTTTTAGAGCCAAGACATAAATGAATAATCTGAAAGGCTTTAAACTTTTACCCCAAAGTAGGTCATGTAATTGCATAACCATTAACATCTACAATAAATTTCTCATTTGAAAGTTCATAACGTTTTAGGATTCAAATAATTTCTAGTGTCGAAAAATTATATGATACATATAAAATCAATCTTTTATGAATATATAATAAATCTTAAATTTTTAGATAAAAAATTCTTCTTTGTTATCATCTAATTCTAATCTACATTTACTTACTAAACCTCGCAACAGAAATAAAATTACATTTTCAAATAACTCAAGACTATTCATTGGGAGAGATCTTATTATCGTTTTTATTTTTAGTCAATTATATATACATTTCATTTAAATTTGTCTATTATTAGCGCTTGAATTATGATTTCTTTTTTAAATTCTGTACGAACGAAAAATACTTTGTGCATCTAATTTTTTTTTTAAAAATTGTTAATGTCCTGGATGTTGCATTCACAATTTCACACTGTTGCTATAATATTTCTTTCACGATATAACATAAAAGTCAAATTAATATTCCAGTATTTTCATATTCAATTAAACTTATATAGTTTACAATATAATAATAGTACTTCTGATCTATCTTTTGATAGTTTTAAAATTATTTTTCATTTGAAATAGATAAGTCTGGTGGGACCCACATTTGAAAAGCCTGACAAACGAACAAACCGTTAAGGGGTATAATTGCAATTAAATTGAAAAGAATGGGTTAAAAATGAACCCATGTCAAAATTATGAGACTTGTTTTGACAGATTTGAGCCGCCCGAAACAGAGCTCAAACTCCAATGGGAATTGGCTTTTCTGCCCAAAGACAAACAAATTATCCTATTTGCCCCCCAAAATGACAATCCAATCCCTATCTTGTTTTAAATTTCAAAAATTCACATCCGTTTCTTAAATTTCAATAATTATTTGGAACTTTTTGTTGAAAATTACTTGTCACTGCTCTACATGATTTTTGAATGATTTTCTCCACTTCTGAAATTAAATGTTTTTCTAGTTTATGATACTAATAGATAAATTATTAATGAATAAAAAAGTTTGTAAATTATCGTTATAATCTTAATAAATACGTTATTATTATACCAATAATCCTCCTATTTGAAATCAAGCTTTCAGTGTGACAATTTAGGTGAGATTCATCTTTCAATCTATTTGTGAGATTGGATTTATTCGAAGGAGACCACCATAATTCCTCTTTCTTTCAGAATTGATACATCTCTTATTATGTATATCTATCTCTCGAGCATAGATTCAGGTTCAACAAGAAAACAAAATAAAGCACCTAACAATACAATTCAGAGTCCAAGAATTATCATATTAGCACCTTCAGGTAACACTTTTGCCATTTAACAACATTTGTCGTTGAATACAAAATAAATCACATCTCTCAATTCAAACAACACTTATTTTTTTTAAGATGTCTCCAATTCAAGTGCAGTGACGATGATATTATATAATTTTCTTTCATTCGCCTTAGCTTTGTGGGATAGATTTACCTAATCAAATATGACATATAGTTAAATAATTGAGATACGTGCACGCTCGTGAATTAGTAGAGAGTTTTAACTCAAAAGTTGACATAAAAAGAGAGAAGGGCATAATGGTAAAAGCAGAAAAAGTTTTCTAACGTTATATAGCCCAACCCAATCGGACCCGCCCATACCCATCTTTTCAAAAATTCGGATCCTTCTGAAAATAATCAGTCGCCGCTACCAACAAGTCTCACACTACTTACTGCTAAATTGTACTCTCCTTTTTTCTCTTCCCAAATCTCCATGAATCGTTACGTCTCTTCTCTTCTTCTCCTTCTTCCAATTCTTTCTCGTTTTTCTATGCACTGACTAGGGCTTTTTCCTTCTCCATTATCATCGATTCCAGTGTCTTTTTTTCTTCATTATCTCGTTCCTCAAGATCACAATCGCTGTGTGAGAAATCACGCTTCAGTTTCTGTTTCAAAATCGACGGTTATCGGAAACTGTGCGATAGGAGAAATGGAGGAAGAAATGGAGGATATGGTTGAGTATACTTTTACAGCGGTGGAGATTGACCTCGATTACGAGTTTGATGCACCTCGTTACTTTGATTTAGGTTGTGAAGAGGCTTTGCCTGAGACTCGTCAAGCTGAGAGTTGGTTTGAATCTGCCGGAAGCTATCCTCCTTCTCGTGAGTTTTTTTTTTTTTTTTACGGTGCTAAATTTTGGTGTTTATTTGATTTATTAGAACTTGTATTTTATTTTCCTGCAATTTCTAAGCTGTATTTGTTAAGGAACTAGTGTTAAAACGATTTGATTAGACGTTGTCTGTTTTTTTGCATCGAAGCTGTTTGTGTATGATTCAGAACCCGTGACTCACAGGTCGCTTTTTAGGATCAACTTCTTATGGTGCGATGATGCCAATGCTATATTTTTCACGTTATATATTTTGTATTTTTTCGCTTTTTACCGACAATATTTTAGCTTTTTCCCTGTTCATCTGGTTTTGAAAATATTTATATTTTTGTAACTAATGTAGTAAAAGCTTAGCCTGGTGCAATAAGCTCTCGCAGTGTCCGGGCAAAAGCCTGACCACAATTGTCTATTGTAGGTAACCTTATACTGCATTTCTGCAAGCGGCCATTTACGTATCTCGAACCTGTGACTTTTTAGTGGCATAACTGTGGTAGTATATGGGAAAATTCTGTGTTTTCTCACCTTTTTTATTTTTACTTAAGTTTTGGAAGATTTTAGTTTAGAACTATGTCTCTAACTCTCTGCTATAGGAGCTACGTTCTAATAAAAGGAGCTGGTATCTCATGTATACTATTTTCTTTGATGTACTGAGCATTGTAAGACACTGTTTTCTTTTCTGTTTGTTCTTTGCTTTGGATTTGGTAAAGGGCCTCATAACATTCCTTAGGTTAAAGGCCATTCTAGTAAAACTAAAATTTGGAATGTGAATAACGCTTATGTTTTAATTATCACCTCCGTGCTAGAACATTGTTTTTGGAACAATATGACTGATAATACATTTGTTCTCTGTTATTCAAGCTTTTGTCACTAGGTTAATTTCGAAGGAGGACAGTTTCCTGGAAAACATTCATGTATCTCCGAAATCCAAAGTTGTGAATATGAGTTTGTCGGATAGTGATTCTGATATTGAGGTTGAGCAAGAGGTTCCTGCTGTAATGGAAGGTGTTTATTCTGCCTCTTTTAAAGTTAAAACTCTCATCTTTTACTTGAATTTTCTGCTTTGCTGTTGTAAGGGTGATGTATTATTTTCATTGTTGTTGAGCATTTGCTTTTAGAAGTCCATAATCAATTTGGATATCCCATATTTTTGCATGTGGAAGTATCCTATTGACTGAAAATTTACTGAAATGCAAGCTAGTTCTTGACATTAATTATGACTCTTGAGATAAGTAGAAGGTAAAGCTAATAAGAGTCTAAGGGAACAATTGGTTCCTTCACCTAATGCTGATGAACTGAGTAATTTATCCACATGGTCCTCCTTTTGCTTGATGTATTTTTTTTGTTTTCCTCAAAAAGATTTAGTGTTTTTCCTAGTTGTTTACTTTAATTATAAGCTGGCTTTCAGGATATGCCACAACTTTCTTGTACTGATGTTGATACTAGTAGCTGGTATCATTCTGATATACTCAATTTTTCTGTCTGATCTTATTTTGCAGAAGGCGTGGGCAACAATGCAGAAATTTCTGCTAACTTAGGAATTAGCAATGCTGAGAAACTTTTAAATCAGCTGAGACAGCTTCCTTCAGGTGCATATCTAATTTGACAATTGTAAATGTCTGCATTTCAATGTTTGTCTTAATGAACTATCTCTGAAATGATTAATATTCTACTCCTAAAATTAAGAATATATTTTTGTCCTGTGTCATGGTTCATGTTGGTTGCTTGAGTGATAAGTACGTGTTTGTGAATAGGCAACCATGTTACACTAGGTACAACAGTTTTGTCATGCAACCATGTTACACTAGACTTATATTTGATGCATTTGATTGGCAGGGCTGACTTTCTACAATCACATGGCTACAGGTGCCACTGCCACAACAGGTAAAACAAGGTGCTCAGGGAAGCCATCATGTCCCAGGGGTTCAACCCTCATGAAACCAACCGCAAGTCACTTAGCCAAGCAAAACCTGCCTCGTCCAATAGGTGAATCGAGGTTGGTGCTGACATGTTAGGATCTTTCTTCCTGATGCATGCATCATCTTGGAATTCTTGATTTTCTTTGCATTCTGTGTTTTAAGTGCAGACCATCTTTTATTATTTTAAAGTGTTCTTTTAAAAAAATTTCAAGAGTGAGTATCTGTAAATCTTTAAACAGTGGGTCATCTTCTGTATGTGTTTTGTTGTTTTTCATATTCCACCTTTTTGTGAATGGTGAGCAAGCTCTTGCAACTTTGCATGTAATCTGTTGGGAATGACCTTGTTTGATCACGCAGCTGCTCATCACCGGCTAACTAATTTACTGGTCTGTGTTTCTCTTTGAACACCTTTCTCTTGTATTAGGTTACCCACATTCTTGGTTGAGAAAAACGGAACCAGTTCAACTGTGATCGAGACTCAAGCTGCCAAGAGACAAAAGCTTGAGAGTGGTCATCTACGGAAGGTAGTTTTTGTATGTTCTGCCCTATGGATTTTGCTCCTTTTCCTCTGCATTATGCTATAGTAATCATGAGTCTCTTTAACTATTAATTGCTTCTTCCAATTTAGCATTTCTTTTACATTAACAGAATCAACTTTATGAATTTGTGGAGTTAAATCTGCTGCAAATTAATTGAATAGAATTATGCTTTTAAGAATTTTTATGGGGATGTATTACATGTTGGAATTCCAACATTTTTAAATATTGGAAATGGGCTAAAACATTACTACACAAGTTTAGTTCGTTCTCTCTGTAAGGAATACAACCCTTGCCAAAAAAGTACATTTTTGACATTACTTCTTCTTCACATCTAATTACTTGACCAAGGTTCTTCTCCAGCTTTGCAATCTTGACAACAGCGCAAATGCTTCATCTCTTCCTTCTATTGTATTCAAATTCTGTTCACTTGTATATGGACTTTTGGCATCTCTCTAATGTTAGGTTGCTCCAATTTTTATGAAAAAGTATCTCTTTCTGCATTACAGGTTGCCGAAGCGAAGCCTGTATTTAGTTTTGTTCACAAGGCACCTAAGAGAGTAAGTATTTGCTCTCCATTCTATTTTCTATTTACTCAGGAAAAGTTAGGAGTCTTCCTCCTTGTACAGTTAAAGACCTTAAGTGACTATCTGTTTCATTGTTTTGATCACGTCTGTCCTAATAGTTTCCTTTCACCTGTGATATCTTTTGTTGAGTTGACCTTCCCTATACCTATAGCAATTTTCGTTGATTTGAGTAGTTCAAAGTGCGAGCTCCCATATTTTTTACTTAGAAGATGTCTCTAGTACGAAATTATGCGTAATCCCTAGTCTCTAGAGCTCTGGGTTTATGAACCTTAACCATGAAGAACTTTTTGGTGATGACTGGATTTTCTGCTGGAGTTCTGACACAGTTTGTGAACTATCTTGCAGGACGGAAAAGTCGATGGCAACAACACTTTGGCGAAGCCCAGGATTACTATTCCTAGAGAACCTGCACTTCAAACAACTCATAGAGCACAAAGAGCAAGGTCGGCCTCATTAACTGGTTTCATTTATCTTATCCAGTTTGAGATCCATTTTCAACATTTTATCATGACGTTTAAATTTCAGGCCAAAAGATAGTGTACAAGCAGAAAATTTGCCACCGACGGCTATACGTAGATTCAAAGCTCTTCCACTAAATAGAAAGGTTAGTAAACATAGTTTCCTTGTGGCAATCAACTCATCTGCATGTTATCGACAGCTGACTATTTCACAGATCTTTGAAGGTCCTTCTTTGCCTCCTAAAAGAAGTAATCCACAACTTCCACAGTTTCAAGTAAGTATTCAGACTGGTGTCTTCGCTTCTCGTTCCTTTTCTAAGATTACCAAGCTCCATTCATATCACTTATATTCCATGACTTTTCACTTATTGTAAACATAGTTTCACAAACAAGTGAATTAAAATTTCTACCTTGATGCTTTGGTTTTCAGGAATTTCACCTGAAAACGTCAGAGAGAGCCGTGCAACATCGTTCAGCTGTTTCAACTTCTGCTGCCAATTCTTCTTCTACTAATAACAAGGTTACATATCAGTTTTTATCATGAGGAGTTTGTTCTTATGCACAAACACTCTACTCGATTTAACTTATAGTCTGAACCAGTGAAATTGGATAATTATAGCGGCAACAACATGACAACATTTGGAAACTTTGTAGTGTTACCTTATTTTTTATGGCTTCTTCCAATGTGGTTTTTCCCTGCCTAAAATATTACATAAATTGCACCGTTGGTGAAGTCTAAGAAATGTTCCCACCATTTTTTTTGGAGTCTATCTGCATCTATATTTGAGTTTGATAAAATTAAGAGGTTCATAAAGAAATTCGGTTATTTGAATTCAAGTTGTTTGCATTATTATTACTGATTGATAAAATATTTTGTTGCAGGTATTGCAGAAAGTCAGTTCTAATTCAACATTGGAATGTGGAAATAGAGAATCCAGAAGGTGAATGTTGACATCCTTGTGTGTGTTGAGCAGCAGCCGTCTTTGTTGTTAGCATAACATTCTATGTTGTTTTTCTTATTACATTCTTTTGTTTATTTTAGTTTCAATTTAAAATATTGGTTGTCAATGCTTGTAAAATGTAAATTACTTTTAAGGTTGTGGGTGACTAAAAAACGTGAACTTTTGTACGTCAGATTCAATCACGTAGAGGCTCCAAAGCAAGAAGAACCGGTGTCCACCTACAACTTCAAAGCTCTTCCCCTTAATAAAAAGGTACATTAGGAAAGATTGGGGAAGTTTTGATATATGGAGTTCTGGGAACTGAACTTTTTGTTTCATGTAGATTCTATCAAGTAAAGGAGATATTGGAGTGTTTCGAAATACCAAGAAGGAAACCACAGTGCCAATGGTAATCCAAACATGTCTAGTTTTTTCAGTTGTTATTGTTATCTTTGAAGTTCCAATAATAACACATGAATTGCTTTGCCTCTGCTACAGGAGTTTAATTTTCATACTGTAAAGAGGATTCATCATAATCCACCAATTGATTTGTTTAATAAGGTTGGTAGTTTTACATTTTTGTATTGGTGTTTCAATTCTGTACATTGTTTGGTGTCTCTCTTTGGACACAATATTAATCTTTCTTGTTTTTTTATCAGCTATCTCTTATGTCCGAGCCTCAACATGCTGCGGGAGTTCAATCAAAAGCACAACGACCATCCTGTCTTCCGTCAAAGGTTCCATTTATTTTTTCATTTTTCTTTCTGATCTTATTTAGTTAAGCATTGTCTGGATTTTTGATTTTGTATGGCTTTTTGTTACAAGGGTTCTAAAGAAAATAGATGGGCTTATTTCCAACAGAACCATGAGGTAAGCACTGTTTATTCCGTTACTAGCTATTTCCATCTCCATCAGCTTACAAAATTCTTCTTTTTAAGATAGTACACACAGAGACCGGAAAACTAGCTGATCTCAAAAGCAAAGCCAATTTTGTTCGGTAGTGATGTGGGCCAACTGAAGTTTGTCAAGTCTCTTACACCATCAACAGGTACAAGCTTTGCTTTCTGTTTTCTTTATAATCGAGAATTCTCCGAGGGTTTAAGATGTGACATGCGTCTAACCCAAACATCTCTAACACCGTGGGGGAGTTTTGCTTTTCTTCTTATATGATCCAACTCAACAGGTATATTTGAATTCTTGTAGGTGTTTGGCCTTTTTAGGAACAAAACACAGCACATTTCTGGACGTTGATGGAACACTGTTTTTGCTTGATTCAAAAGGCAGACTGAGATGATGTAGCAATGCCAATACACAACAATTGTCTGAAATTGTCAAGTGCATTCGAATATATAGAAGCTTTATAACTTTATGTAAAAATCACTGTCTACAGATGTAAACCATCAGATACGAACAACAATGTTAAACCCAATGTGAATAAAAATGAGCAAGTTTTTGTTTTAGTTGGAAATGTTCATCTTTATTTTACTTTGATTTTGCCTTATATGTGACTGATTCTTTATGACATAGAATGCTCTTTACAAATTTAATTGAATCCTCTTGGCTAATTTCATAGTTCGGAGAGGTGGTCTCGATTACATTCTTACTATAATGCCTTCAGGACAAATTGCTTGATACCCTTATATATTGCTGCTAACTTCCATATTATACATTTATGCAGCGTGATTATTATTGAATTACAATCATTTCTCCTCCTCAGAGGCGCACTCTTTGTCTCCTGAGTTATGTTTCCCTATTGACGTGACAAATGAAAGAGGTGAATGTTTTGTCCAACGCTTCATCAAAGGCTTCCTATCCTTGCTGTTTCTTTTCTTTGTTATGGCAATGGCGAGATCATTGGGAAACAAGGTTTTCCAGACAAAAGCATGCAGAAGGGTTGAGACGAATAATATGCAGACCATTGTTGTTGACATGAACGATAGGGCCAAAGCCAAAGCCTTGGTAATGAAAGATGGAACCTCCTCTGCATACTTTATGGTTGCTATTGAAACTGTGGTCATTGGAAAAGTATATGACCACCATGCAACTGAAAATCTGCAGATGGTCAAGATATTAGATCAAGTTCTCATCAAAATATTGAACTCTTGTCCTGTTATCGTATTTCATGGACAAGAAAGTTACCTGAAACCTGTGAAGAAGTTGGGACGTACAACCAATGATAAGTAGAGAAATAATGAAATGAAGTAGCAGGTTCTTGCCAAGCCATCAAATTCATCATATATAGCCCCCCAAGCAAGGCTAGCTGCAGCTGGAGTGGCAATGAACATGGAATAAACAGGGTGGAGTTCCTTAGGCAACGCTTCACTCGTTGGCAACCTTTGATATAATGTGACAAACACCACAAGGTAATGTGCAAATCCAATGGACCATAAGAACTTTCCAGGCTCCTTCCATCCCACTTTAGCAGCCAAAATAGCTCCCACGAAATTCCCGATTACAGAGAGGTGAGATGAGGGGTTGGCTACTTTACAGAGACGTCGTTTCCCTCCTGAAAGCCATTGGCCATAGATTTTGAGATTGAGGAAGAAGATCGGGGCCATGAAGACACACCAGATGGCAGGGTGAAGTGTTCCTGGTGCTGTTTTAGGAGGTGCACCTATAGCTAAAAACATGCATACAATCCATGGAGCACAAAAGAAGTTGACTCTCACTGGGTGAAAGTATTCTCTCTTTATAGCTTCAAAGTAAAGAGCACATTTGAACATGTAGGTGATGAAGACTGCAACGAGAACCCCCACTGCTAACAGCCAAACCGCGAAGTTAATGAAAAGTGGAACATGAAGGAATTTGGTGACAGGACTCAGAGCAAGTGAACGCCACAGGATGGCTTGACTACTAAGGCCTAGGCATATACCGAAGCAACCAATCGGGAACCTGAGTAGAAAAGGCCATTTTTCATCTTTTGGAAGAAGAATGTCCTCAGAATCCTGCAGAAAAGATTGTTACCAACACTTGAGTTTAGCAACATCTGTGCACCGACAGCGCAAAAGATTAAATAGACATTTTGTTATCTTAAAGTTCAAGACCACAAATACAAAAGTTTCTTTTACTTTCTGACATTACGTGTCAAGTCAAAACCAGACAAACAAATTGAAACAGAAGGAGTACGGATAATTACCTTGACTTGATCAAGTTCAGGTCCTGTAAGAGCATCAAAGTATCTTCCAGCAGGTACACTTTTCTTGACATGATCATTGAGTCCTTCTTTAACATTATTGTTCTGAAGTTCAATTCCACTTTCTTTTCTAAGTGGTATCTTTGAAGATTGCCTAGCAATAGTTGATTTAGTTCTGAACATGTTGAAATCTCCTTTATTTCTTGCTTCAATACCATTTGTTCCATTAACACCAAATCCTCCAAAACTATTTCCACTTCTTCCGAGTATTTTTCGTCCATTTTTATCTTTAGATGTCTCTCCATTGAGTACAGAGAACCCTGTCTCTAGTGACACTTGCCTGCTGAACTTCCTAGGAGGCCTTTTTATTTCTCTATTTTTCATAGGCCTGTTGAATCGCGTGTCTGGTTTATCAGCATTCATCGAAATGTTACTGTTTTCTTCCTTGTGATCTTCTTCCTCTTCATGCAAGACTTCATTGATATCAACTAAATGGTTGTTTCCAACATTCATTTTGCACCCCTTCTATTGTTCGCGATAAGTGGACGAAATGTAATAATTCACTATAATAAACTTGCATTTTTATTGATTGTCAAACATGAGATGTATCACGAGAAATGTGAAAAAAAATGAACTTTGTTGGTGGTGGTTATCAACTTGGTTCTTTGATGGGGTTTCTCGTGAGGAAGACTTTGACATAAGTAATTTGTGGTGTTTAGAGAGAACACACTATTAGATTGAGGTATTCAAGTTGAATATGTTTGTAATTTTATGGTTTGTGTCTTTATGAAAAGAAGTGATGATTTGTGTTTGAGAGGCATATTTTCTTGCATTTCACGGGTCTAAAGACCAAAATTAGTGGCATTGGTTGTGAACATTTACCTCATAACTAGGGTGGTCTAGGGTTAGTATAAATAGTGTCATTTGGCCATAATGAAGTAGGTTTAAGTTTGTTTTATGTTTTAGACGAGAGACAGATCTAACATTTAAAGTTTATGAATTTTTTTTTAATAATGATCTTATATTCATATATACAATAATAATAGAGTTCATTTTTAAATATTTATAGATATTTAGTAGATTCCTTAATACATATATGTAGTTTGATTTATAATTAGTGAATTCACGTGAATCCATAGACGACACACTAGATCAGCCTCTGACCTCTATAGTTAGATCCACGGCAGAGCTAAAAGTTATAACAAGGGAATTCAACATACTTCAACAATTCGACTTATATAAGTTAAACTTCAAGATATTGTACTAAAATTATACTTGCACTACTTGGAATTTTATGAAATTTTGTGAGACTATTTATCAAATGTTTTGTGTGATTTGCTTTTAAAGTGTTGGATATATTTCAATTAGCAGCCCTAAACCTAATAGTGTAGGTTACACTTGCCTTTTTTACTACAACCATTTTTTTCAGCCTTATAAGTTAGAAAGTAGCCAATGTTGTCGATTTTCAACTTTTACTAGTGAGATGACATGACAATATGTAATTTTATTTGTTGAAATTTTAGAATAATGACATTACCAAATTAGCTATTTGTAGTCTTATGGGCCAAAAAAAAATATTCTTGTGATAATGGGCCTTCCAGACAATCCATCCAAAAACATGCATTCTATTAAGAGAAAATTTCGCAAATAGCCACTATAAATAATTTAATTGGGCCTTATAACTATAGTTTGCTAATCATGATTCGTAGCTACACGTTAGAGGGAGGAGAGAGGTGAGTGAGATTAAGAGAGGGAGGAAAGAGGCGAGCGAGAGAGGGAGGAGAGTGGAGAGAGGTGAATTATATTTGTATATCTGTCGAATTGTATATGTTATGCATCAAATAGTTGTATATATGTAACTAGTATACATATGCATTTGTATATTTGACGATCGAGATTGGGAGAGGGAGGACAGAGTCGAGTGAGAGAGGGATGAGAATGGAGAGAGACGCATTGTATTTGTATATCTTTCATATAATTGTATATTTTTATATGTATAAGAGAGGAGAGAGGAGAGAGAGAGAGGAAGAGAGGAGAGAGACTCACGTAATTATAGCTAAATAGAGATTGCGAGTGGTAATTAATTCAAACTATAGCCATATTAGCTAATCAACTAGTATATGTTTAGTTATTCGCTTAATTTCCCCTTCTATTAACAAGGCCTATTCTAACGAATTGAGTTCAACTCATATCAGTTATTTAATAAAGAAAACGTGGTGAAATAATCATGTCAAACATTATTTTCTTAATAACAAAAAAAAAAATTATAAGAAAAAGGCACATTTACAAAATAGTCTACCTTTTAACACTTACTTTTACTTCTCAATCTGCCTTTTTGAAAAGGTAAAATTATTCTCCATTACTATTATTTTAATGATAAAAAGTAATATTATCTTCTCTCCTTAATTTGATAAAATAAATAAGTAAAATATATTCTTTTTTTTATTAATTATAAAGACCAAGTAAAATAAAATCGAAAAATATAAAAAATTTCCACTTGGATGGGCAAAAGATTAGATGTTAATATAATTAGCATTGTGACATTCGGCAAGAATAAAATTAGGATCAAATAAAAAGTCATTATAGACACATACGTTTTTTTTTCTACAATTCCAAAAGCAACATATCAAATACCATATATTAAATTTAATTCAAACTTTGTTATTTTCTCAAAAAATAATAATGCCGCTATTAGCCGGCTACCCTTCTTAATCTTCAAAAATTAACAACCTATAAATACATCCCCTAACAATCAATAATTTCAAATCATATAAAACACCTTATTATAACTACTTATTTTTCAAAAAAAAAATTAAAAAAAAATCTCAATGGCATCGACATCTTTTATGATTGCAGTTATTATTGTTGTTGTTGCCATTGTTGCTACTCCAGCAATGGCAACTGATCATTGGGTTGGTGATGATCAAGGTTGGAAACTCGATTTTAATTACACAGCTTGGGCTGCTACGAAACAGTTCCACGTTGGAGATAAGCTCAGTATGTACAGTACATTTATCATATCTAGTACTATTTTTTTAGTAGTTGTGTAATCTTTTTAAAGTTGTCATTAAAACATATTTTCAATACGTGTCCCTGAAGCTAAGCCTGATTTATTTTGTGATTGCAGTATTCAAGTACAAGAAAGACGTTCACAACGTGTATAAAGCAGATCATGAAGCATTCAAAAGCTGTACACCAAGTAGCGATGTTACGCCATTAACATCTGGAAATGATGAGATTTCCCTGGCTTCGTCAGGGAAAAAATGGTACATTTGTGGTGTAGGTAAACATTGTGAAAAGGGAATGAAACTTGCCATTAATGTTTTGCCAGCAGAATCAGTATCCCCTGCTCCGTCACCAAGTAGCCCTGGTTCTTCTTCTTCTTCTTCATTTGCATCTTCAATTTCTCCCGATTCAAAATTTGTTGCTTTGTGTGTTGCTGCATTTGCAATCATCGTCATGATCATGACTTGACGATGAAATTAGTTCATATGGAGGAGGGGTGAGCTGATGATCATTTATCAATTTGTTGTCGTTATTTGTTTTCACATTTTGAATAATTGTAAGATAGTTGAGGCAATCAGGACTCAGGAGTAGTGTCTGAGGCTCCTGGATTTTATGTTAATTTCTTTTACTTTGTTTGTTTTATTGAAGATTTGAATATGTTTGTATCCTACCTGATTTGATATATAATTTATTCTACGATTCTCTCATAACTTATACATATATTAGTTATGCGGATTTCTAATTGCAGATCAAACACATGATTCAAAGGACCCCAAAACAACTTTTTTTTCTCTCATCAGCATTTATATGTATTTAATAACATTCATATGTATGGCCCCTCCCTCTATCTCTTCAAGTGGATGAAGTTTCTTAGACATTAATGTGATGTTTGAAATAGGATATTTCCTACAATTGCAACATCTTGTCCAAGTGGACCTGCTAATCAAATACCTTTCATATTCACTGTTTCTCTTCCTAGTTGATTGCATTTATCTGTTGCTGCTGCATTGTCCATGTTCTCTTAAATCTTGGTTTTTAGTGTGTGGAGGCCCACTTTTATTCTTTTTTATTTATAATACATTTACTTTTTTGAGTATTCTAAATATCTATCGGTCTGACTAATTTAAATTTACATCCACAAAGCTCATTGAAAAAACGAAATGCTCCAAGAACTTTTATATTCTCATGATTTGCATTTGAAAATTTTGATTAACAGTGAGAGGATTTTATTCATTCCATCATAAGTCGATAGCTTTTGGTAAACCCTTGTGGAAATATTCCATCAAATATGATAAATATTTTACAAAGGAATCTAATTATTATAGTAGTATAAACTTGAAGTCATTGTCTCACTTAGTTGAATCATTGTAGTTCTAACATGCTTTTGATCTTTAATTTGTCCTCTAGCAATCGAACTTATACACAATGAGACATGAATCGAACTTATACACAATGAGACATGAATTGTTAAGAAACTGAAGTCATATCCGAACATAACTTATAAATATTATAATACGAAAACAGAAATTTATGGGGGAAAAAAAAGAAGTTAATTAGTATGAAGGATACTAAGACCTACACAAAGTAGGGTTAAAAGAGGCTATCATAAACACCAAAAAAAGGTTGAGAAAAAAGAATATTAGAGAAAGTTGAAAGTTACACCTTTAACATTTTATTATAAATTAGTAACCAATATAAAATTTAAATTATATTAAATATATAATGCTAGTGGGTGGAGAATTTTAATCATTTTATGCTTTTTATCTATTTGGTTGAGAGACAACTTCTTTTAAGTCATTCTAAAAGTAACATGCCTAACATGCTTATAAAGAAAAACAACCAATATTTAGCTTTATGTATAGCTAACTAACTCTATATGTTTCACACAAAGAGTAAAGCAAAAGCAAAATAACACATCTCATCTACATGTTTCCATAAATAGTAGTTTTCCTCTACTATTCTACACAAATCGTTCACTCGATACAGAAACTTACCTGTCGTTGTAGGTCAACTTAACGTATAAAGTTCTTTAGACTGTTAGTGCAACAGTGCAAAAATCCCTTGCCAATGGCTCTCCTATACCGAAAATTCTTACATATACTTTCTAGGTAGTTCTTCTAAGAACCTTGATATGAAGCTTAATAGCAGTAGATTCATGTCAGATTAGACTAATGTATATGCTCCATCAGGGTATGGAGTTAGTGAGGGCGGAGATGAACCTCCTTCACCGGAAAGTAGAAGGTTCACTATCTATCAACATTCTTGAAGTTAAAGCTTAAAAGCAGTAGGTACATTTCCTATCAAGTCCCTTATGTGCAACAGACATACTCAATAAATAGGAAGGTTTAGAAGCTACAGACATGCTCCAAATGGTTGAAGACTTGAAGTCATTCTATCTATATGGAAATTAGGGTGGGGCAACGAAAGAAACTTGGCAATGACGACAGCAACATGTGAACTAAGATCCACTTAAGAGACTTGCCAAATAATACAAACAATCAATGCAACTATGACTATTTTGCACCACAATTTTCCATGTAGTCGTTTTCTAAAACAATCAGGGACCTCAATAGATACAACATTTCCATGTTTCTTGGCTGGCAGATCAACTATTCAAAAGTAAATTGACCTAGCATCATCTTGATTATTGAAATATTTGCTATACATCTGATTGATTACTTACGTCTTTACAGGAACCCCAGATCGCCAACTTTTTATAACAAGGATCGACACTAAAAATGTTATCTTGAGAATCAACTAAAACATAGCAGAGTAGGAAAGTAAACTTGAGTTTGGACAAAATATATTGGGAGGACAATTCTCCCACAAGAATATTACACATAGAGAACAATATCTAAAGAATCAGTCTTTCTTTGTTGTAGTTGCATCAAAGGAGTATAAAATTACAGAAAGGGGAAAAGTAAAAGAGACAACTTTATTCTCTTCAAACCACCCCCAATCAAGAACAATTATATAGAGGAAAAAAAGCATAGCACATAAACCTTTTTCCACTTTACCCCATCTTTGTTCCTATACAGTGGAATATAATCCAACCACTTAATCTTCCCCCACCCCATCCAGAATGAATACTAATTAGACCAAAAACAAAAAAAGATTGTACCTTTGTGTGGCATCATCAAGATTGAATCTTTCAAACTATCATCAGTGTGCTGTTACTTTAGATCTTTTCTTTGCCTCACTGTAAAGCACCACACCCATTACAGTCACAGCAAATCCTGTTATGCCCATGATGTTCACTGGATTCCTGAATATCAAAACTGACACCACTGCAGCCACTGCAGCCTTGGCATTCCCCAAAACTTGCAGTGTCAAGGCACTTGTATGCTTAGTAACCAAGAAATTAGTCAAGTTCACCAAATAAGCAACTGTGGCATTACTAATCAACAAGAAAACCATAAATCCATCTCCCTTAGCTTTCTCCACTGTAACGGCAGCTACATTCCCCTCTATGTATAGTGTAAAAGGAAGCAAAATCATTGCTGCCATTGGAGCCATGTATAATAACAGATTCATAGAGTGTAATTTCTCAGCATCAGAGGATAACAACAACCCCTGAACAACAGATTTCAAGGCTCTCCCAGCAGTTGAACCTAAAGCCATCAAGAACCCAAACAAATGGAACAATGGCTCACTATTGCTAGCCAAAACAATACCAAGAACCACAGGGACAAGAGCTAAATAAACCTCAGCAGTTTCTTTCTTACAAGTAATCACAAAAGCAAAAATAGCAGTAAAAAATGGGGTAGTAGCACCAATTGCTTGATTAAACGATACAGGAAGGTACCTCAATGAAGTATTACCACAAACAACAGAAAAACAAAAAATAGCACTCAAAGCAAGAATCTTGAAGAACTGTTTCCTGCTATGTATCTGCTGGAAAGGAACAACTTCCAGCCACTTAATAGCAACTAAACTATAAGTAGCACATGACAACATATGCAACATAGTCAAGAATATTGGGTAACGATAACCATAAAAACTCAAAAGATACTTGTTTAGCAACAACACCCCAATATTTGAACAGTACCAAGAAGCAATTATAAGAGCAGTAAGTACATTAGGTGACACCAGAGAAGCTATCCCACCATTAGAATACTGTTGCTGCCTGATTTCAGCAGTTGGGGTTACTGGCATATCCAAGACTTGATCTTGGGGTGACTCCAATCTTGGATTGCTTCCCCTTCTTGTAGTCCATGACTGTGCCTCCACCATTACAATGCTTCTAACAACTTAAAACAGTGTAAAGATTCAATTTTTATGAATCTTGATACTACTTAGTATACTAAATACCCAATAGAATTTCAAGAAAATATAATGGGGTTGCTACTTAGCTGTAGTTTGAGTATTTGTCTAAATGGGGGTTGAGATCTGGGGGTAGTGAAGAAGATAGGGTAGGTTGGTGGGAAAATTTGGGGTTTGATCTAATTGAAGGGTCAAGATTTAGATTTCAAATGAAGGAAGTAATCCTGGCCATTGAATGAGAATTAAATGAGTAGAATAATACTAATAATAATAAAATAAAACTTAATGATTATAGCTGTGAACAAAGTGTCGGTACCATATTGGGTGCTTTAAGCTTTATGCACTGTCCCACCCATGAATATGGTTCTTTTTTTTTTTATCAAACATCTCGAGTTCAAATTTCAATATATAATTTTATTAACAAGAAACGTTAATCTCAAATAGAGAGATAGTTGAGTTCTAATAAGGATATTAGACACCGATAAGACAAAAAAACAGTTGAGTTGTAATAGTGGACCAACAGAAATTATTTATCTAACATTCCCCTATATTTCATCCTAGTATAGGGGGGATTTATTTTGTAGTCATTATTTAAATTTCATAAGATATATGTGGTTTAATTAGTCAATTAAGGTCAAACATATTACATTGACAAAGAAACTGTTATTTGTTTGTTTATAGAAGTTTTGCATTTCATGTTGGAGACAAGTAATATATACAAAGATGTAAATGTATATGAAGTGGAATTTGATGTAAAGTTTTTTTTATACATTTTTGTATGTTTTTTTTTCCAACCAATGCTTCAATAATTGGCAATCCAGATTGTTACTTGCCTCTTTAAAGTCAATATTGGTCATAGAAAATGGGTTAGAGAAAGTAATTAACAATCAAGATTGTTTGTTGACAGAGCAAATGACATAATCAAGAAGATCATTTTAATTGACCTTTCAATTTGCTAAACAAGAAAGGAAAGATTAATCATTATTATAGCCTTCTATTAAAAGATTGTTGCATTTAATAGTATGACTAATGATGGATACAAATTTGAAAATTATTATTCCATGTGAAATTGTTTGATTTGACACAAAATTTAAAAAAGAAAAGAATATTTTTAAAATTTATGATATAAAATGAATGATAAAAATTTATATCGCTATAAATCATTTCGTTAAGAATAAAATGGACATTTTAAAATTATATATAAATGTGTTATTCTTTTTAGATAGACTGGAAAAAAAAAAGTAAGTCATATAAATTGAAACAGAGGGAGTATATTTTTTCCACTTAGTTATGTCTTGGGGAGCATTTGGATATCCAAGTTATAATCTCGAGATTATAATTTTGGAATAATTTTATTTTGGACTAAATAACATAGTTGAGATATACGTAAGTTGATATAAATACTATCGTGTGATTAAAAAACGACTAGATTCATTGTCAAGTTCATTACATTATACATATTTCAAAATCAATTGCTTCCTCAATTAAATCGTAACTAGAAATGTCATAACATAAAAAAAAAAAACAGAGAAATCATTTGAAGAATTACACACATCTCCAATAGAACAACTTCTACTAGTAATAATTAATTCATTGGTAGACCAATGGACAAAGTGGTTGTGTCTGGTTCTAATTATGATCTATGTTGTTCGAACTTTTCAAAAATATCAATGGTGGCATGTCAGATACTTTACCAGTAGTGCATTTTTGATGAATCTGACACAATTGTGATAATATTTTTGAAGAGTCTGAACAACATATATCTCTCGAACTTGTTAATTCCACACACTTTCTTGAACGCTGGCGGCCTCTATGCATATGTTTTTCACAATATTTCTGATTTTGGACAACACCTTTGCTACATCTCCATTTCTTGCCATCAGTCCTCTTACATCTCCTTGGCTCTGGTTCCATCCTACTTTTATGTTCCCAACACATGTGTCCATATCCCATCACTACAAAAAAGAATCACGAAATTCGATTTATATTATCTATCTTTAAAGATTCTTAGACGCGTTAAAAAAAAATCTTAAGTTATATGCATAAATAACGAAGCATAAGGAGGTTCAAATGAACCTTTTGCGAAAAAGTATACTACTAGTTTGAATTATTGTCTTCACCACTAATTACACCATCAAGTCACGTTTACATGTTGTAGAAGGTAATATGTATTAAAAATCTGTCTAATTTCTAGTATTACAATTTATAATTCTCACATTTTTAAAGATGGTAGATATTCTTTAGACTACATTGACAATGAAAATATTTTTCAAATATTAAAATTTAAGGGTACATACATATGATAATGAGCAAGATTTTACCAATATTTCACTATACATGTTACTATGAATCTATCAAAATCAAAGAAATCACCTCATTGGACTAAGCTTTGATTATACGCGAATTTGAATAAAGGTCAAACCATGATACAATCTTACCTTATATTAAGAGTTAATAACTTTGACGGTCATTCAACTATCAATTGTTTTCAGAGAAAGTCACTCAACTTTCATTTTCAACTCAAAAGACACTCAACTAAGATTTCTTTGTACAGAAAGTCACTCAACTTTTATTTTTAACTTAAAAGTCATTTAACTATGACTTCTTTGCACAGAAAGTCACTCAATCTATTTACTTATTTTTTCAGAAAAATTTAATGACATGAAATTTTAATATTATAAAAAATTTTAAGAATCAAATATATATATATATATATATATATATATATATATATATATATCCATTTAAAATATTTAATACCCACCCATTTAATCAAACCTGCTAAAAATATGATATTAAACATTTTATTTTACGATTAATTCCCTAGATCATTCCCCGTTGAACATTGAACATTTTTATTTTACCATTAATTCGCTAAAAAAATATTGGAGACAAGGGAGAATGATTTAGGGAATTAATGGTAAAATAAAATGTTCAATATTATATTTTTAACAGGTCGGGTTAAATGGAGCGGATCATTATATGGGTATATATTCGATTCTTAAAATTTTGGTTAATAATTAAAATTTTATGTCACTAATTTTAATGAAAAAAATAATTAAATAGGTTGAGTGACTTTCTGTGCAAAGAAGTCATAGTTGAGTGACTTTTAAGTTGAAAATGAAAGTTGAGTGGCTTTCTGTGCAACTAAGTTATAATTGACTGACTTTTGAGTTGAAAATGTAAGCTGAGTGACTTTCTGCGAAAACAATTGATAGTTGAGTGACCATCAAAGTTATTAACTTCTTATATTAATGCAAAAGATTATTTTCACATCTTAATTAACCTCGTGACATTTATATCTAACTGTTATCATTACACTAAGATTTTTGCCAGTTAATGAATGTAAAAAAATGCTAGAAGGTTAGGTGAAGACTTACCATCATGAAGACCTTTTAAAGAACAAGTAAAAGACTTGTATATAGGAATAATTAGATGTGTGGGAACAGGTAGTCCTGCTTCTATATACTTGTAGATGAAAAATTGTTGCTCTAATTCTTGCCTTTGTGGAAATGTAAATCCATATCCATTTGTACTAAAATTTGAGTAGCTAAGCTCAAGATTTAACCCAAGTTCAATTGAACATTTTTCACCTCCATTTGACACTGCACAAAATTAATAACAACAACAAAAAAAAAAGAATGAGATAATAAAATAGTCATTTTTGGCCTAAAATGTACACACCAAAAGAAAGTAGTACCATTGTAGCAGACTTTTTTGGTAGCAATACTCTTGGGAGGTGAGATTTTGAGTTCCATTGGCAGATGAAATATATTATTTTTTTGTTTATTTTAATAATATTAGCACTACTAATTGTGTGTTGCTCATATTGTGAGATTCAGATAAAAACAATGATATACTGGCATAGACAGCAACTCTTCTGACATAGTCAGAAAATTTTGGCAGCTCTTGTTTTTGAATGGTAGGGTTTTTTTTGGGTTGGTAGTTATATTGAAGCATGATTAAATTTATATTTGTATATTTTAGAATTTGTTTCTAGGGCGTAACACTTTCAATAGTGTTTTTTCATTTTTAAGGACTTGAACTCGAAATTCTAATTAAGAGTGAAAGGATACTGAATTGTTCCGCCACAAACTTTGCACTTAGATTGTGTATAGTCCAAGATAACGATAACAACATCATACCTAGTGAAAATCTGTATGGGCAATCTTTATTCTATTTAAAAGGATTTAGGAAGAGTAGAGTATATGTGAATTTTATCATTAACTCGTGGAGGTTGAGGGACTGTTTCGTAATATCTTTTAACTCACTATAACAAAAACTAGAAAATGAGAAATTTTACATTTTGTTTTGTTTTTTTTCTCGTGGAACTTACTATACTTTTCATATTAACTATTATGCTTTATTTATTATCTTTTTCTTTTCTACTTGAGTTTGATATACTTAATCTGATGGTATTTTGAAATCAACTTTCTTATTTTCACGAAATAGTGATAAGATTTATGTATACTTAACTCTCCCCAGAGTCCACTTAGTGGAATTCTATGGAATATGTTACTGTTGTGGTGGTGAATTATGAAATATGAACAAATTTATTAGCATTTCTCTCCTAATTTTTCTCTGTTGAAGATTTAACTTGTGAAACATTAATCTGAAAATTGAAATCTAATGCATAATTCAAAAAAAAAAAATGAATATGAAATTTTAAATTTAATCTGTGATTAAAAAATCCAGACAGACTATTAATTAAAATTTTTTGAATTTACCCAACTTATGACCACCCCTACTTACGATAATCAAACACAGTCGTTTTAGTTTTATTTACATACCTTTTAATATTAGAACTATTTTTAACACAAAATTATTAGATTTCACGTTATTATTTATTTTTACTCCAAAGTATTTTGTTATTTTCTCACTTAAAAATGGATAATACGAAAAGAATTTCTTGAAAATTGTGTCAACTAGAAAAAATAAAAGTTACTCTTTACGTCACCAATTTTCTTTTTTTTTTTCCACAAAATTGCACAGAAACTGTTAAATTGGACGAAATTGCTCCAAATTGTGTCTTCTTGTAATTAAAGATTAAAGATTCCATTTTTTTTCACCTAAAATTATTAAAAAAAACATTTTTTTTTTGAATCTTGGTGTTTATGGCCTGGGACTCAAGTGACAGCTTGTAGAAGAGGTAAAGTTTCGATTTTTTCTATGTGGGTGTTTGCGATTTTCCATGTTTTACTTATTGTGGTCGATTTTGTTTCATACATGTGCATAGAATTGCTGTTAGATGGTGAAATATAAGTGTTTCATCTGCTGAACGCTTACTGTTCGACGAAAGTCCTAAGAGAGGTTAATGTTGTTAAGAAGTGTATATTGTTTGTTTTCTGAGTCGTTTCTGACTAATATTTGCCGGACTACTACTCTCTTTTTATTGGTTTGCGCTATGTGTTGAAACTAAACTCTTGTTTAGTCATCAATTTTGAAGTTGAAACTCGAAAATTTGAGCTTTTTGAAGTTGTGATTTTTGGTATATGAAGTTGTGTTTGGACATGTATTTTGCTTGGAAAAAGTTTCTAAGTTTTGTGAGTGGATTGTGGAAGTCCCAATTGGGAATTGATTTTTTTGATCAAGTTTCATGCAAACAAATATGTGAGGGCAAACTTTCAAAATCTATGACCCAACGACAAGCTAAGATTTAGGAATTTAGGAATTTTGCTCGACTCTACTATTCCATTACAAGTTCCCTTTATTTTAGCTTAAAATTCTAGTTGATTACAGAAGCCTTAGGTAGTCAGTGTTACTTTCTTCCGAAATGTGAAGGATTTCCGTTCTCACTCTCTCATGCCGAGCTAATTGACTTATTGAATGACTCCTCTCTTTACTGTCAAGTGGCTTTCAGCTCTTTTTTTTTTGTTACGGGAAAGAAATTTAGGAAATCGTCCTACTTGTCATGAGACACTATTGTTTGTTGCATATTGAATTTGAAATTGTTAAGGAAGGAATCCTGACCTTATCTTTTTTTTAGTATCCTCTTCCCTTTATATCTGCTCAGAAAACTGGGGAAAAAATATTATCTATAACTTTCCTCATTATTTCTTAAAAGTAACTAATTCCATTGATTAATAATTTTATCAAGATGCTTGAATATAGCTAACCCCCTCTGCTCTTTTATCACAGCTTATAAATGAGATAATCCTTTTGAAAGCAAAGCATTTACTAGTTACTTCTGTTTCTACATTCACTGTTGTGATAAATATATGTAGTTCAGGTCGTGGATAACTTTCAGTCACCTAAATCTTGTACTTAATTTGGATCAAATTTTGTAGTGATTAAGGTTTATTGATGAGACTTCGGTAGAAAATTAGTGGGGTCTTAGCTATGTCCATTATGCTTTAGGGAATTTGCAGTCTTTTTTAATTTATTGCTTGCAATGTTTGATCTTGCAGTTGCATAATTTACAGGATGGCAAAGAAACCTGAATCTGTATTCCTTGAAGAATGGCTATGCAGAATCAGTGGCACCCAGGAGAACGTGACACTGAAACATCCTTCTTCGGCATCAGCCCAAGCTATCATCCAAGCATGGGCTGATCTTAGGGACTCCCTTCAAAATCAAGCGTTCCACTCAAATCACCTCCAATCCCTAAGGACCCTCGTTGATGCTCAGTTCTCTCTCTATATTGCTGATCCACAAGCAAAAATTCTGTTGTCTATATTGTCCTCTCAAAAAGTCTCCCTTCCACAGGAATCTTATCCTTTATTTGTCAGGCTTCTATACATTTGGGTTCGGAAATCATTTAGACATTCTCCTGGGGTCATTGATTCAGCAGTTGAGGTCCTTTTGCACCTTTTCTCTGGGCATATTCATTCAAACAAAAGCTTATCTTTCTTCTCTGAAGGTGTTCTTCTCCTTGGTGCTCTTTCTTTTGTACCTTCAGCATCCGAAAAATCTAAAACCGTTTGCTTGAAATTGCTTTGCCAGCTTCTTGAAGAAGACTATAGATTGATCCATTTGTCTGAGAGGACAATCCCGAATGTTCTTGCAGGAATTGGCTATGCTCTATCTTCTTCTGTGAACACATATTTTGTTAGAGTTCTCAGTTGTTTAATGGAATTGTGGGATAAAAGCGACGGCCCTTTTGCTAGTTTGTCTAATGGGCTCATGATACTGCATCTGATGGAGTGGAGTTTCTCAAATTTTATCAATTCTAACTCCGCAGAAAAGATTGATCTTTTCAGAAGAGAGGTATTGAATAACACACGACCAGCATTCTCTTTGTTTGCTGTAGTCATGGCTGCTGCTGGAGTACTGAGAGTCATCAATAGATCTGAAAAGAAAGCACTAACTGACCTTAAGATTTCTGTTGAGGAACGAATCGAGACCATTGCATGTGGTTTAGTTTCTAGTGCTGTAGATGCTGATTATGCTACAATGGAGCCAAGAAACTCCTTTCTGTTACAGTGTATATCATTAGCTTTATCTAAAAGTGGACCATTTTCTTACCAACCTCATGTGTTTCTATGCCTTGCTACAGCTTTATTGACTGAAATCTTCCCCTTGCCACACATTTATGTAAAAATCCAAGAATCACCTTCTGGCAACTTGGTGGGATTAGTTCTCAATGACGTGCAGCAACACCTAGACAGCATTATTTTTAAGGAAGCAGGGGCAATAACTGGTGTTTTTTGCAATCAGTATGTCATGGCTGATGAGGAAAACCGAAGTGCCGTAGAGGATATCATATGGAATTACTGTCGGGATGTCTATATGTGGCATCGGAAGGTTGCTTTGATGCTTGGAGGTAGGGAGGAAGCGCTGTTAGGGAATCTGGAAAAAATTGCTGAATCTGCTTTCCTCATGGTTGTGGTCTTTGCCTTAGCAGTAACAAAGCAAAAGTTAAGTTTAAGTGCTCCCCAAGAAATTCAAATGAGACTTTCAGTGAGGATATTGGTTGCATTTTCTTGTATGGAATATTTCCGCAGAATGCGTTTGCCAGAGTACATGGATACAATTAGAGCAGTTGTTACAAGGGTTCAGGAGAATGTACATGCCTGTGTCTCATTCTTGGAATCTATTCCATCTTATGATGATTTGACAAACCAAGCTGGTTGTGACTTTCTCCTGCATATTTTAATTGTCAATATGTTTGCTATATTACAGTCTTTCACAAAACATCACCTTTTTCCTTGCAGTACCTTCTAGCTTTCAGAAAATGGAATATATGTGGACTACTGATGAAGTGCAGACTGCTCGGATCTTATTTTACATGCGAGTAATTCCAACTTGCATAGAATGTATACCAGCCTCTGTATTCCGCAAGGTGCTGGCTCCAACCATGTTCCTGTATCCTGCATCAGATGGTTAAATCTAGAAACAAATAGGATAGTCAAACCTGATTGAATTTATAAAAATTTCCTTAATGCATTTAACCAGATACATGGGGCATCCAACTGGAAAATTGGCTAAAGCCTCACACTCGGTGTTTGTCGCTTTCATGTCCTCTGGTAAGGATGCTGATCCAGATGAAAGAGATACATTAAAGGAGCAACTTGTATTTTATTATGTCAAGAGATCTTTAGAGGTAATAAAAACTACCAAAGTTAATTGCTGTGATGCTTGAACTTGTTCTCTGATTTAACTGAAAATTTAGGGATATCCTGGGATTACTCCTTTTGAGGGAATGGCTTCTGGAGTTGTTGCACTGGTTAGACATCTGCCTGCTGGAAGCCCGTCTATATTCTATTGCATCCACTGTCTCATTGAGAAGGCTGATAGCCTTTGTAGTTCAGTCGATACTACTCCAGAAACTGACTTGTGGAAGAGTTGGGATGGAGAGATGGAGCCTTTCAAGATGTTGGATTTACTTTTTCGTCTCCTTTCTCTTGTTGATATACAGGTAAAAGTGGTAACAATGTTTGTCTTCAACTGGGCAACCTAATGATGTGCAGTTACAAGTTCAATCATTAGAGAACACGTGCCTTCCATGGATATGAAAATATTCAATATGAGTGATACTTCACTTTAATTGTTTTACTTCTCGTGTCTTCCTTCGTTAGAAAATTTGGGTAATTGGTATAATTTGTAGGAGCTCTTTCTTGTTACATAAAAGCTTTGGAAAATGGATAGATGTTTCAACTATGTAAATGCTGATTTGTCTTAGGTGTCATAGCCCGATTTATGCCTACTGTGCAAATATAATGCACTCGACGTGGCTGATACTTTTTTTTGCCTCTCAGGTTCTACCTAGTTTGATGAAGTCACTGGCACAGTTGGTCGTTACATTACCACCAAGTGGCCAGGATATCATTCTCAATGAATTATATCAACATGTTGCAGAATCAGATGATGTTACACGGAAACCGACAATGGTTTCGTGGTTGCAGTCACTGTCTTATCTTAGTTATCAAAATACTAGCAAGAAAGCACCAAAAGTGGCAGCAAAAGAAAGACATGATTCAATGTCAGGAACTACAGACTCATTAAGCATGAATAAAATCAGTGCACGTCTATAGAAGATTGAGGTATACAATTCTCACTTAATTGTTGGTAATATTACACAAGAATACATGTCCACTGTTAATCACTGGTCCCTTGAAATTTCATCACATCACACATGAATAAAACAAACAATCGTGGACAATGGTTATGCAGGAGTCATGGATACCCGAAATGTGTAAGATGAGGTTAATGCTGAGATTGGTGCTCTTCTTTAATCTGATGAGAAAATGTTCATTGTTTGGACTGCATTTGACTTGCAATTCTGTGCATAAAGGAATGTTAGGTTTTATTGCATTGTTGTTTATAAATAAACTTGTATTACAAAGGGATCAAATGAGGAAGAATTCTGAAAGACTTCTCTTCTATTTATCAAGAAGTGATGTGACAAGTCACAAGTACTTGCAATTATAAATGTCACACAGGAGTGAGGATCATGAATTGGCTTTCTGGTGTTATATCCCACATATTTCCGTGTCTATGATTTCTGGATCCATTCAATTTTGAAGTTTCTTCGCAGAATTATCAGGATCTGTTGCCAGTAATCCAGGGCGAAATTCAACATCCAACGCCAAGGGGTGAGTTCTCACTTCCAAATGCTGCCTCCAAAATTGGTTTGTGGATAGCCATAAACCTGTATGGTGTAAAATATGTTGGCTTAGTGGCTGTATCCTTTGAGATTTACCATTTGTTCATGAAGACTTGGGTCTGCTTTGAGATGGTATCGACACAAACTTCATCAGATTCTGTTCAACAAGCCAAGAGGAAGTATGATGCAGGGTGAAATTGTGCTTGCCATATCTTGCTCTCACTCACTTTATCAAGCTTCCCTCACCTCAGCTTGTTCCTGCTTTACTTGGTATATATGCCGAATTGTGAAGCAACTCTGCCACTGCTCATCCTATACCATATCATGATGCCCCTTCCTCCAACGAACAAATGCTGGAAAAGATTGAAAATGTTGTAACATAGACATTATACAACTTCTTGACTATACACTTATATGATTGATTATACTGAATTACAAATATTCTGTTAGCATAAATGGTCAAGAAACACTGAAGTATTCTTCCCTCAGTTCACTCTTCTAGTAGGACTGGATACTTTCAGAGATGTATATTTAGCTGCCTTCCCTTGGTGTATGCTTGAGATTGAATAAAATGTTCCTTTACTGAATGTAGTGGTTTTGACTCATATTTTTGTTCTGATAAAGTTAAGATCTTTCATTCACTAAAGAGCATCAAGTAGATGCATAGTTACAAGGAAATTAAAAAAGCATTAACAGAAGTACAAATGAATCTCTTTTCAGTGTATTTTGGGGCGAGCTTTTTAATAATGTTGATAATTAATATGAGACGGAGCGAGTAAATGAGTAGAAAATACGAAAGACTATTGTTTTTGGTCTTTTCGATTTTATTATTATACTAATAAAACATTCCACAAGGGAGTAGTTGCCAATATTGCTGGAAAATGAGAGTAACAGTGCCACGTTTTGGACTTCCATTCTTGAACCCTCTCTATGAATTCCCCTTTTCCTCTTCTTCTTCAGCCCTTTGGCCCAGAAATTGTTCTGGAAGCTTCTCTGTAAAAATGTCAACAACCCCACCTTCTCAAATCGCTGACATCATCAATCTTCCAACCCAACTCGACCAACCGGTTTCTGTTGTCGCTGCTCCCGGCGTCTCCGATACTCACTTCAGGCAAATCCCTCAACTTGTTATTTCATTTGCGATTCTAGATTTAGCTATCAATTCACGCAATTCTTACTTAATAGGGCATTTGTTGTGTGGGTTTTATAAGTTTTTCATGATTTTTTAGAAAAAAAAAAGAAGAAACCTTTTTTATGATAAAGATTAAGCAGTTTTCTTGGCATGAATCCATTTGGATATACCTCAACATGTTATTCTTTGTTTTCTTTCCCTTTTTGGGGTTCTACTTTCATCTATCAATTTAAGTAATTCACACTTGATTCTTGTTATGTCCTTTTTTTCTTTTGGGGGTTCAAGTTTTAGCTTTCAGTTACGTAATTCACTAGTATGCCATTTGAGGTGAGGTTGTAGAAGTAAAGATTTTTAGTTATGTTAAAGATTAAACATTCTCTTGGGATGGCTTTGGATTATGTGGGCTGTTTGGATGCCATTTGAGGTGAGGATTGTGCATAATTTTCAGAAAAGGAAGCATTTTTATGTTAAAGGATGGTTTGAGTGAATTGTCTGTTTTCTTGTAGGAATGCTATTGAATCCTCATTGTTCAAACAGTGGTTAAAGAACATACAAACTGAAACAGGACTGCTGGCTAATGGAGCTATGTCTCTAAAACAAGTTCTTATCCAGGTTTCTATCTCAAGCTGTTCTGCTAAACTATGAAGATAGTAACCTTTACATGGTCAGTAGTTTCGATGAATTATATTGTTGGCTAATGGGATCGTTAGAACACAAATTGAGTTGCTTGAACCCTTCTAAATTTTTTCCACATTGGACAATTGGAGGAAAATGGTCTGTCTTCTGATCTTAACTGATGCTGAGGCTCTTAATTATATCTTTATTGAGTATGTTTTGTCCAATTAACATTTATCAAAAGAATGGATATCTAGGTTGATTGTGCACTTTATGCTCCTTAAAGATTCCTATGCTTCCCTAACATAGTTGTCAGTCGTGCTCCCTCCTAAAGAGGATAAAAAGGAAATCTTCTTGATTTACGTGTCTGGATTTTTGGAATGATGTTAACTCGCACTATCAGCGACCAAGAGTCCAAGAATAGTGACTATCACAGGATTTGAAACTGCTTTTGGTCCTGTTACCGCAAACATTAAGTTTGCTTTACAGCTTACATTCCTTTTAATGTGTTGGAGCAGGGTGTAGATATGTTTGGAGAGCGTTTGGGGTTTCTAAAATTCAAAGCAGATATTATTGATAAGGAAACGGGTCAAAAGGTATCTGATTAGAATCTCTCCATCCCATTGGATATATAATTCATTCAGCCGGACTATGAATAGCTTCTCTGAAAGCTGTGTCCTCGATTTATTTTGCTTTGGTTTTTTGTCCTTGTACCTTAGAGCAATGGACATTACAGTACTCGTGAAATAGCTCGACAATACTAGCATGACAATGATGTATTACTTCCATTTTCCTTTTTCCTAGCTTATCCTTGGTTGCAACAAGGGAAACTTCTTTCCTGTCACTATCACCTCTTTTGTGTCTAGGTTCCTGGTATTGTCTTCGCACGGGGTCCAGCTGTTGCAGTTCTAATCCTTTTGGATTCTGAGGGTGAGACATATGCTGTGCTTACGGAACAGGTAGGTCTTCCAACTGTCAACTCCTCCATTTTTATAACGTCGAAAAATAGCTCACAGTACAGATATTATGAGGAAATTTATGAAAGTTTTCTGTCTCTTTTACTGTTTAAACTCTAAAATACATTCAACCTGTTTGGAAGGTTAGGGTCCCAGTTGGGAGGCTAATTTTGGAATTGCCAGCAGGAATGTTGGATGATGACCAAGGCGACTTTGCTGGAACAGCAGTTCGAGAGGTCTCTCTCTCCCTTTCTATCAAAGCACTATCCCCTTCTCAAAATTTTCTCAAGTGAGACAAGCTGTCCCCTTGTTTTTTCGTGGTTCAGTTCCCTAGTATATTAGTTTATTATTGCATAATGAACTGGATTCCTCTTATCGTGTCCTTTTTCAACAAATCACTGGAAGTTCCTTCGTTTCTGAGCAAGTTCAATTGAATCCAGAAATCTGCTAATGAAACTATATGCGTGAGTAAACTGAAATCCTTATAGGAACATCACAACTTCCTTATCAAAAGCAACTATTTGTTTTACATATTTGACAACTTAGTTGCACTCCATTGTATAATTAAGTATTGAATACTTTTGCATTTGAATATATATCGGTTTTAGTGCATGGACGGAAAAATCAGAGAGTTTGACATTGCTTGGCTTAACTTATAATTGAAGTATTTGATCTAATATGATTCAGGTTGAGGAAGAAACTGGAATACACCTGAATGTCCATGATATGGTCGACCTGACGGCTTTTCTTGACGCATCAACTGGGGGCAGAGTTTTTCCTTCTCCTGTAAGCATTCCACCATCTTCTATAAGACTCAGACAACTCTCACCGCATGCTTTCTTGGATTTTGTATTATAGGAACAGAAAAAAGTAGAAATATTTGCATTAACAACTAGTTTCTGCTAAAATTCTTATGGAAATGTATGTGTTATAACATAGTTTGTGGTTATATTTCTGTTAGTCAATAATTTTGATTCATTGCACTGCTTGCTTTACTGTTTGGAACCTGTAAATTGTAATGACATTAGATATTGCTCCATGTGCACTTGCAATTAGTGGTATATTTGTGAACCTTGCCCATTGCACTGGGTAGGACTAGACCTGACTTTTTTTGTTAGAGAGGGAAAGGTTCGGAGTAGGCGCAACTACATTGGATGGGTGTATTTTTCAATTCAAAGATGAGGCCTTCTGTGACTGTTTCTGCCTTTATATCTCTCTCAACACTATATTTCTGTGGTTTTGTTGTTCTTTCAATGTTAGGGTGGTTGTGATGAGGAGATGAGTTTGTTTCTATACAGAGGAAATGTCAGCAAAGAGAAAATCCAACAACTGCAAGGGAAAGAAACCGGACTACGAGACCATGGTGAGCTGATCAAAGTGCATGTGGTTCCATATGATAAACTATGGCGTGCCACAGCTGATGCAAAGGCTCTGACCGCCATTGCTCTCTACGAGATGGCTAAAAAAGATGGACTGTTGTCTTGATCGACGAGTTAATAATTTCTCCTCCATTATATAACAACCTACGATTGTATGCTTTGCTGAAAAGATGACGACTCTCTATTTTAGGCAAGTCTGCTTCTACAGTATGAGCATTCCTAGGTGAACGCTCCTGGTAATTGCATCTATTGTTGCTTGGTATTGAATTTTTGTATATTAGACACAACTGTTCTGCATAGAACAGAATTTTATTGTTTCGAAAAAGAAATTTAAAAGGGGAAAGAGAAGATTCTTCCTTGTTATCTATCAGTATTCAACACGACTACCACCAACTGGAATTTGAGCTTTGTTTGAAGTTGAATTCCCTATCTTTTCTCATTCAAATGAAGAGGAGCAGATCGTCACACAGGAACCAAAGAAAGTGAGAGCAACAAATGATTACATTTATTTTGATACATTAGCTTGTCCATCCAACTTAAAAGCATCATGAATGTGAATGATACAGACGTATTAGTATACAATGATCAAATGATTCTAAAGATAATAAACTGTTCAGATTTTGCTGGTTGCTTCCCAGATAGTTGTACCATCACAAGTGCAAAGCTTCTTGTAGTTCTCACCAACTCCGGCACTTCTAGCTATCACTGCTGCTGTAAGTCCTGGATCTGATTTATCTTCAGTAGCATACACAGCTATAGCTCTCCCAATCAGGTCAGCAACTCTCAGCTTCTCTTTAGGACCGGAATAAAATGCCTCCCCTTTCTTGTCAACATCCAGTGTTCCCAGGTCACCAAGTGGCTGAAAGATGGAAAAACACATCAGAAATGCAGTCAATAGTCTGTCTAGTGCAACATACATTAGACATAAGTAAACCAATCATTCATTAGAACTTTATCCATATATTTGTCTCCTTTTGACAGTCCAACAAAAGGAAAATTACAACATAACAAGCTTGATAGATGCTTATTTCACCTTCAGAGGACAAAGAGAAAGGAAAAGTTTCAGAGTCCTTTCAGACAGTTACGATTCCATAACTAATAGCATGGTATTAGATGCATTTCATATGACAAAGAACCACTTAAAAGCATTTATATTATAGTCCAATCACTTTAAGCATCCTTGAGTGAGATTAAATGAAACATGATTGCATAATTAATATTATGGATCCTGATTCTCTCTTTCTCAATGCAAGTATATTGCAGAATCCATGCCCCCAAGAGACAAAGGTTCATAGAAAGAAGATAGTACAACATATTCAACATAAATAAAATGTTCTTTTGCGTGTTACTTACGGGGCTGTACAATTTTCCAGTACTAGCTGCCCCCCTCGTCAAATCACCAAATTCATTAATAGACCAAGCATGCTTTCCAGGTGACAGGCCACTGAAGTTTGCTTCAATCCTAGTTAATTCCATATTGACTTGAGCCAAGCGAACAACACCAAAAATATCTGGTCCTTTGAGTTCGGCAACAGCAGCAGATATAAGGAAATCTACAGGGCATGGTTCAAATGAATATAAAAGTAAGATGCATCGCATAAAATATAAAGCAGATAAAGCTAAGACGACCGAAGCTCATGAGAGAAGTGCATAATATCTCTTTTTTGCACTCTTAAGAAGGCCATTACACACTACAATCATAAGTATGTGTACTTCTGCTCATCCTCTAAACATAGCCAGAGATGTGAAGACATAATGCTTCACAAATTTTCTATAATACTAACTGAGGAAACATGACAGATGAAATTAGATAAGATTGGAGCATACCATCCGGTACTCCTTGCCCAATCAGACGGGCTTTTCGACCTGTTTGCTCCAAGGCTTCAGTCATAGTCTTCACAGGTGAAGATCCAAGAATTCTCACTACTTGATTATCAAGGTCCACATCCACATTCTTAACTCCTAAAAGCCACACAAAAGATTTCTTTCAACACCAAAATGAATTGATGAAGTTAAAATAAAGCCCCAGGACAAGGCATGTTTTCTCTTCTTTCTTTTTTTAGCATTTACCTTCTACAGTTTGCAATTTGCTCTTGACAGCATTAACACAGCCCTGACACGACATGTCCACCATAAACTCTGTCTGTCACCAGTTTGTCAATACGATCAGTTTAACGTGGAAAAAAACAACAATATGCAACATAATATATCAACTCACAAAGAAACCAATAGAAACAAACGCAAACCCCAAAACCAAACCTTCAATAACCTACAAAATGAGCTACATTAAGCCATTGTTATTAAAAGATACCCCATTAAGCCATCAAGTTTAAAAGATACCCCCTCCCTTTAAAAGTCATCATCTTTGAAAACTAATCACATTAGAACCAGCACAATCAATTTACCTCAGCAATTAATCAAGTAGAGAAAGATCCTCCACGTATTACCGGCAATATAATTCAAAAGCAGAGCTACAGATTTTTTATTGACAAGTGAATATTGTTTGTAGAGGCATTATATAAGGCTCTTGTCCTCTCTTCTCACAGAAGATGTTAGTTGATCTACCTAAAGCAGAGGCGAAAAAGATTGATATTGTACTACTCGAGTTGTACATTTCCTTATATCAAATGTTGTACTACTCACAGTACTGTCCAAAGTACAAAGTTACTAAATTTATATATCTAGACTCTACAAGTACAAGAATCCCTAGTTATTATACAACTCCACACACGCAAAAAAACACCAAAAAATTCCTCATTTCTCCTCCAAACAAAAATAACATAGAATTTTTTTTCGTACGAAAGAACTTACCAGCAATTCAGGCAGAACGACTCCATTCTGCAAATGAAAAATCATATTACTTGATTAGAACAATAACATCCATTTATTGCCAAATCGATAAACCAAAAAAACAAGAAAAAAGTTAAACATATTAGATTGTCATTCTGGATTTAAAAAAAAAAAAAGAGAGACGGATCTAAAATTTAGCGGTGGAAAATTGCAATACAAGTAAGACCTCCCTAAACCCTAAATCCTCGCCAATAAGGTGAAAATTCAAGTAGTCAACCAGGTGTAAGATTCTCCAAATAATTCAAAAAATTAAGAAAAAAAATAGAAGAGCAGAGAGATAAATTATTACATCGGAGGAAGTTTGGTGATTTGAAGAAGGCGTTTCCATATGAAGAGCTGAAGGAGGACTCTTTTTCTGTAGATTCTTCGCGAAGCTTAATTGGAGAATCGAATTCGAACTAGAAATTGAGCCAAATTTTAGATTTTTCAATGGACGTTCAAACTGCGAAGAAGAAGAATGAGAAATAGAAGAAACAGCAAAAGCAGCAGCTGGAATAGCCGCAGCAATGGCGGTTGTTTTTGCAGTCACAATGGACCTCAAAAATGCCATCTTTTCACTCTTCTTATATTCAGAGTTTTGGTCATAGAGAAGAGAAGTCGATGCCTGAGGCAATCTAGAATCATCTATTTCATGTAATCACTTAATTGGGCTGTTTTTAAGTTTTATTGGGCCATATATAACTACTTGGGTTGGTCCAAGTAGACCGAAACTATCTAATAGCACAAATATTCATACGGTATTAATTAGGAAAAATTATGCGGTTAAGTAAATTTATACTATTTAATTACTCATTATAGCTATAATTTGTTATAATTATCACTCGTGACTAACATTACACATTAATTACGTGTTGACTTTGAGTTTGTATAATTAGTCACGATTGTATATGTATAATTCGACAGAACATGCAAATACCTATGTAATTATACAATTGTCTAACCGATATACATATACAATTTACCTCTCTCCTACTCTCTACCCTCTCTCGCTCGCCTCTCTCCTCCCACTCCCGATCTCGCTTGCCATATATAAAAATACATATGTATAATATACAATTATCTAACCGATATACATATAAAATTCGCTCGCCTCTCTCCTCCATATAACATATAACTATGAATTGAAATTACAAACCTAGCTACACAACAACTCGGACTCAAGCAGAGGATCTAGTTCCACAACAATCCGCTTATCTGCTTTTTCGCCTTTCAGAAGGGTGGCCCACACACGGACAGGGGGAAGGGGGGGAGACTAGCCTCATTACTTCCCACTGGGCAAGAGGTGCACCTAACCCTATGGAGAGTAATTATGCTATTTTTAAGTGACTATATGTGAAAGTTTCCCTAACTAACTCTCCATACAGTTTGAAATAACTATATTTATATATCTCTAATTAATAATTTAATATAAGATTTCAAGTCAAATACACCTAAACATGTCTTTTTTGCATATATTGAAATAAGGAGAAAGACGAGCGAGATTTGTCTATGTGTTCCAGACATATGCGAATCACACTAGATACATGTATTTGTATGCATCAAATGTGATTTGATGTTTATGATATACCAAATACATAGGAGAGTACCGAGCAAAATGAGAGGGAGACGAGCGAGATTTCTCTATGTAGCATAGATACATGCGAATCTACTTGGATACAATGTATCTAGAGCAAATTACACCTAATGTTGACCCATATATCTTGAATTACATTTATTTGGATGCAGAAAAATCTGGTAAGATTCGTAATATTGTAAACTAACGTGTATCTTAGTAATTAACTCTGAAACTAGTGAAATTTCTGTAAGTTACCCTTTTATTAGCGCGTTTGGTAGAAAATAAGTGATTTGCTTATATATTTTCTAGTACTAGTCATGGACATGTGCGTTGCAAGTGTGAGCCATGCTAAGTTGTCTCATTGTCTCGATAGAGACTTTTAAAGCTTATGAGTGCATGCAATAGTATTGATTTATTAGGCGTGTGCATTTTGTTTAAAAGCCTTATCATGTGTGGATGGCTTATATTGATGTCGTTAAGGGCTAAAGATTTAATTGATGTATTTAATAATATGTATCATATTTATGTGGTAAATCATAAGCGATATAATATACTTAATATGAAGTATCATATAAGAAGCATGAAGTGCTGTAAATTATGAATAATAATAATATTAAAACATTAGAATGAAATACAATATGATCAAACAAGAAACGTCAACATTAAAGCATAATGAAACAATATAAGAGACAACAGAATAGACCATGGTGTGACGCATTGAAGAGTATGGGTCGAGGTTTAATTGATTATGTTTGCATAGATCTGTCTGTGTCTTCTAAACCTAATAAATATTTCAAGCAATGTAATGTTGTTAGTATTTTATGATTTGTAAATAGTTCATTATTTGTGTTAGAATGAACATATATGTATATCATACCTAAAACTTCCTTATAGATGATGTTCTTTGTGTATGTTCCACTGTGGCGTTTCGATTGCTCGGTTAGGACAAGTACTTTTGTTGTGGACATAGATATCTCTCTAGAGAGTGCCACGTACAACTGACCATGTGAGAAAACATTTTGAGGCAAATACAATCCAACAATTGGAATTGTTTGACCTTGCACTTTATTTATAATCATTGCAAAGCAAAGTCATATCAAAATTTTGGTGGTGATGAAAGCAAGAAACCCGTTAAAAGTATTATAACAGGAAGAGATAGTAAATGTAATTTCCAATGAACTAAATTAATAAAATAGAAACAAATTACTGCACCGAAAGTATTACAAACTAAACGACTTCAAAATGGAAAAGTATTTGGCCGACAATCTTTGGACTTGTTATGGCAGAACGTGGATATCGCCAAGAAAAGCTGAGTATTGGAAGATATTACAACAATAAAGCTCTATCGACTAAAGCTTTGGCCAATTAGGAAGAAATCACTTCAACTTATAAGAAAAAGTCATATATGTCTCTTCTGTTTTAGGATTGTGGCAATGCTAATTAATTAATGCAAACATCTTGTAGTAATATGGTGTTTCTTGTGGTACCTTACCATACATGATTTTGGTAAAAGCTAATGATGTTGTACCATTACTGTTCTAATTGCGGACTGTATTGAAGTTTTATGCGAAAACAAACCATAGACAAACAGTATTGAAGGTTTATGCAAAAGCAAACCATAGACAGGTGGTGAAGTTAGTTTGTTGTTTGGAATTTTTTTTTTTGTAATATGCGTAGAGCTGTACTATGCCCTGTATTATGCTCGTTACTTATGGCCTTGTGATTTAGGATAGATATTCAACTAAGTATAGAGGAAAATTACAATGAAATTTCTTTTATTAGGAAACTTACTATGTCGACTATTTCAAAACATAAAGTTTATATTTAATCAGTAAAAATAAGAGGAAGGTAAACAAACGACAAGCTCCTTGCGGAGCAACAAAAAAAGAGTGCCTGAATTAAAATCATGATGGATTTTTTAGGGCTATCTGAATCGGTGGAGGATCGAATTAGTGCAAAAGTTTGAAATAATCTGCTGTTAGAAGCTGCATATTAAAGAGAACCATTAGGCACAATATTGCTAACTACTTTTGCAATTGACAGAGATCCCAGCCGTGCCGATCACTAAGCGAAGAAATTGATAGCAACTGAAAATCCATGCTTTCAGGCAGAATCAAGAATGAAAAGTAGAATTTTACTTTACTAACCGTACTTATTCATTAAACAACAATCTGAGGAGTACTTTACTGTCCTTAATTTTTTACTTATTTAACAACAATATGAGGATTTTTTTTACCTGATTTATTTGATTGAGGCACAGAAACGATAACAGATTAATGGGCAATAACAACTTCTTGGAGACATTTATATAAATGATACGCCTGAAGTATCTGAAAAGCCTGCTGAAGCTGAGTGTTGAAAATTTTTCGTCACACTGATCGAAGAGTTTGAGCAGAAACTTGGACGATGAGGATGAGGCAACGTTTAGTTTCTGGAGAATTAAAGCAACAACTCTACGTCACTGTTACATTGAACATGAGGCAACAGTTGGTATGTGGTGAATTTAAAGCAGCACTTCTACGTCTCTGTTACATTGAACATGAGGCAACGGTTGGTCTGTGGAGAATTAAAAGCAGCGACTCTTCGTCTCTTACATTGAACATGAGGTTAAGGCTGAGGCAACGGTTGATGTGTGGAGAAATAATTTAGGTATTATCAGCTAATTTATAATAAATTAATTTATTAAAATTGTAGGGATAAAACGATAAATCAACTTTTGGGTTAAAAAGATAGTAACTCAAAAGAATTTATATGTAAGGTACCAAAATATTATGAGGGTTGAAGGTGGGGGTTCAAGAGTGGTCAAGACTCAAAGGATGGTGTTGGAGAAGTTGGGTGGGTAGGGAGAGGATAAAGTAGTTCAAAGTTACTTGTTTTTTCTACTTTCATATGTTCTTCATTTTTAAGGAGATTGTTTTGCTAGAAAAAAATATTTTGACCGTCCAATCAAACATGAAAAAAATTGGAAACAAAAAATGTTCTGCTGCCCACCAAAAAAATAAAAGAAATGATAAAAGGAAAAATTGATTACTATCACTTAGGATATGCATTTATTTTCTTCAATTAGGTGTGAACAAACATTGAAGCAGTATTTAATATTAAAGACCAAATAATTATCAATATAGTACTGTAGTTTAAAAAAAAAAGAAGCATATAGTGGAAAGAAACAGAACTTTCACTATAATCAAATGTTTGAGTACTTTATATAACCAAATTTTCATTGGATCAACAAAAGTGCAATTGGACTTCTCACTGAGTGCCTCTTAGAAGTCCACTTCAAGAATCCCTCAACAACCTCAGGGTTTGAGCTATTAGTTGTCTTGGAAAATGTCACTTGGTATGTCAACTTCTGGTTCAACTCGGAGAAATTTAGCTCGGAGGGTTCAACTTTGATGGCAACGCCTTCTGGTGAAGCTACCTCCACTTTGTAAGATGATTTAGCATCACCAACATTGGTCACAGTTCTGGTATATGTCTGAGGAGTTGATCCAAGTTCGTATATGGAAAACGAAGGATAGTTTAATTGTGCTTCAAGGATACTTTTCACCTCCGAGCAATTCACCTTGCGTTGTAACAGGTTACCTACCTGTCGATTTGTGTAGTTCAAACCACATAAATAAGGTACATAGTCCTCGAATGGTGTATCATAAACTAGTCCTGGATCATTTGCCCTCAATGGATTAACATGTCCTGCACCGATTGCATAAATGTCAGCAGGAAGGAGCCTTTCGTCTAGTATTGGACTGTTGGCAAGGTTTAATGTATCAGCTGTTGTCATCATTGCAGACTTAATAGCAGCAGGAGACCAATCAGGATGTGTGCTCTTCAGCAGAGCAGCTACGCCACTAAGGTGAGGGCAGGACATTGATGTGCCTGATATGATATTGAATGTGGATTTGGTGTTTTTGTTATCATCCACAGAGGTAGGCCAAGCAGCAAGGATATTAACACCAGGACCGATTATGTCAGGTTTCAAGATGCCAATACTAGCTCCACTTGGTCCGCGAGACGAAAATGCAGCTATTATGGGAGCATTTTTATCTCCAATTATCGTTCCTTGGAACGTGATTGTAGCAACAGGGTTCGATGTTGAGTTCATATAAGCAAGGATTTTTGTTCCATCTGCATCAGAAATATCCAATGCTGGAAGCACATGAGCATCGGCTGATTTAGTGACACCAGAACGCTGCTGGTTGATTATAATCATGCCAACACCTCCAGCATCCTTTACAGCTTGCCCTTTATCAACCCTCGGAACTCCACCACCTGCCAAACATATGACTATCTTTCCTCTTATAACGGGATCAGTAAGTGACCCTGATCTGCAATAAGGTGTTTCAAATTCGTCACTTGCATTTTTTCCAGCATCAAATAGAGCGAAGAATGTTGAGTTGGAAATCTTTGGACGATAAGCAGATTCTCCTTCAAATTCCTCTCCATTTCCAAGCTTAACAGTAGCTTTTAGCTTTCTATCATGAGTGCTAGCGCCTACTGTAAGAATCCACGGGGCTTCATTTCCTACTGAGCCAGTAGAAGGACCATTATTGCCGGCAGAGCAACTTACAAGAATACCTCTTTCTGTTGCACTATATGCCCCAAGAGCAATAGGATTACTATAGAAATCACTCGAACCACCTCCACCAAGAGATATAGAAAGGACATCTACGCCATCATCTATAGCTGCATCCATAGCAGCTAAGACATCAGTGTCAGCACAACCATCAGAATTACATACCTTATATACCGCTATGTGGGCAAAAGGGGCAACACCAGCAGCAGTGCCATTAGCATTACCAAATACATTGGCACCATTCACAAACACTCCAGCTGCTGTGCTTGCTGTGTGTGTGCCATGTCCATCATCGTCTATCGGGGAACCATTGCCAAGTTGGTAAGACCTGGCTCCAATGAGCTTGTTGTTACACTTGTTTGTGAAATTGGACTCACAAACTCCTTTCCACTTAGCAGGCGGAGGAGGCATCCCAACGTCACTAAACGAAGGATGATCAGGAAGAATTCCAGTGTCTATAACTCCGATAATCACGCCTTTTCCATAGTTGGAATCCTTTCATACACCCATGTTCTGCTGCAAACCAAGAAAGCTTGGAGTATGAGTAGTATCCAAGGACAAAGTCCTCTGTTTCTGAGCAGAGACAAAGCCGTGTATCTTCTCCATTTCCTTCACTTGTGCGGCAGTTAATTTTGCTGCAAACCCTGTCATCACATTGTGATAAGAATAGATCATTGTAGCAGCCTCTTCATTTCCACTAGAGCTAATTGCGATAGTAGTTTTAGGCAAAAAAGAAAGGTAATAGCTATCTAAATCCGTTAACGATGATTGAGTAGAAATTAGGCTTTCAGGGGATTCATGTTGGGTTATCCCACATCGGAAGTGGAAGGGGCTGGTGGTCAATTTATAAGTGTGAGGGAAAACCTTAACCTTTGAGCTAGCTTTTGGGTTAAGAAGACCCAAGACCACCCAACATTGGTATCAGAGCCCAGGTTGTCAACAAGTCTCAGCCCACCGGGAGGAACTGGGTTGTCGGGAGATTGTTGGGTTATCCCACATCGGAAGTGGAAGGGGCTGGTGGTCAATTTATAAGTGTGAGGGAAAACCTTAACCTTTGAGCTCACCCAACAATTCAACAGGGACGATATAAGTCTCGAGATTACTCTGAATGGTAGGCCATGGGAGGCCATGGGAAAGAGCAAAAGATGAAAACAAGAAGGATTTTCAAGAATCCCATGGCTTGCAAATGGTATAGTAATAGTACTTAAAAATGTTATAATTGGAAAATGAATTTGATGATCTTTTGAGATTAGGAGTTATATATATACATACATATATATTGCTTTTATACTTGAAGTATACACATTAACTTTTTTTTTGCTCCACTTGCAAAGTCATATTCATGAACTCTGAGTGTGATGCGTATTAATTGTTTTTATGAATGATTAATGATTATTTTCATCTAACTTTAAATCATCAATTGCAATCTTTTTTTTTTTTGCGTTTAATTGCTTGATTGAATCACAATAATTAAGTTCTATTTATTATGTAATGTATATGTTGGAGATATATTGTTTTTAGATTAGAAAAGAATTAAGCAGGGCATGGTCTAATTCCCTAGAATTAGGGCAAGTATTTGCAGCTTAGATAGTGATATATCTAGTTATCCTGTTCAACCAACTATAGTAAGAAAACATTAATTCTATAGGTGATAATCTATTTTGATTAGGTGAGTAGAAGTTCCTATGAAATGGGGTCAAATAATTAAATGGGAAAACCCTACCAAGGTTCTTGGTAGGTGTATGTATTTAATGTCGGTGAAGATAATATTTTGTGTGGTGCAGACAAAATAAATTTATATTTTGATAATTTGTTCATATTTTAATGGGTTGGATGAGTGATTTTTTTATATGCATAAATTCACATAGTGTTAAGCCGTAAAGAGTATCTTTTAACGTATTTGTCAGCTTGTGTTTATAGGCAAGTGTTTAATTGGAAGACAAGTCCCATTTTCATTTTAAGATAACGGTTTGTTTTACTAAATTTTTCTCATTGATTATCTATGTTGGTATTTCAATCAAAAGGTCTTGAAAATCATCCTTATTAGGTTATTTTCTTGATACTTCAATCAAAAGATAACTTGAGCAAAGTTTAAAATATTTGAAAAGCAAGGAGAAACTATAGATTATTTGTCTCCGCGAAATAAATAGCAACATTACACTTCAATCAAAATGAGTAATGGTAGCTTGTTTCACTAGACCAAACATAAGAGCAATTGGACTTCTCACAGAGTGCCTATTAGAAGTCCATTTCAAGAATCCCTCAACAACACTATCGTTTGAGCTGTTTGTTGTCTTGGAAAATGTCACTTGGTATGTTAACTTCTGGTTCAACTCAGAGAAATTTAGCTTGGAGGGTTTAACTTCCATGACAACGCCTTTTGGTGAAGCTATCTTCACCTTGTAAGATGATTTGGCGTCACCAAGCGTTGGTTACAGTTCTGGTGTATGTCTGAGGAGTTGATCCAAGTCTGATCGAAAATGAAGGATAATTTAGTTGTGCTTCAGGGATACTTTTCACCTCTGAGCATTTCACCTTGCGTTGTAACAAGGTAACCTACCTCTCGACTTGTGTATTTCAAACCACATAATAGTCCTCGAATGGTGTATCATAAATCAGACCTGGATTACTTGCCCTCGATGGATTAACATGTCCTGCACCAATTGCAAAGATATCAGCAGGAACGAGCCTTTCGTCTAGTATTGGACTATTTGCAAGGTTTAACGTGTCAGCGGTTGTCATGATTGCAAACTTAATAGCAGCAGGAGACCAATCAGTATGTGTACTCTTCAGCAGAGCTGCTACGCCACTAAAGAAAATGTATTTGATGAACTTTTGTATTTTGAAGCTACACTATTTATAAGTAGTTTTACCTTGAACTTTTCACATTCAATTTTATTTTGCTCTTCTTGCAAAATCAATTTGGATCAACTCACACTGTAAATTTACACTTACTAATTGGTCTCTCAACAGGAGGGCCTTATTAATTTTGACTAGTATCATTATTATGAACACGACTTATAATTTCACTTCTAAAAACACGTGAGTTTCTGATAAAAAAGTTATGCCCTCCTTCGGATTTCTCATCGCTTATTTTTATGTTTGGACACCATGAAAATGTTGCTAATATCAACTATATTATTAACTAAAAAATATTCAAATATCACTCACCATTGGTCATCTTACGATATTTTTCCTTGAAGGAAAATATCATAACGTTATTAAATTTGGTGGTCCGTCTTCCCTTCTTATCGTAATGTAACATCAAATAAATTACTTTATCTTAAATTTAAGATCCATATTTTCATTTATTATTTGTTTCCAACTAAATGTGACGCTCAAATTGGTATAGAAAAAGTCTACAACTTTTTGTAACGACGTGGCTATAGTGGCAAATCAGTGGCTGTTGTTATCTCTCTTTAAAAAAAAAAAAAAGTAATTCAATAAAAATAAAATATAATATCACTACGTAGTCGAGAGAGAATTTCAAATTAATCGAGTTATGAGACTCGGTATGAATTAACAAGTTTTATGTTGATACATAACTCTACTGCAATCTTCATCTTTTATCCGAACTTGAGACCGATAATGTAAGGAACCTCACACACATTGAGTTTTGAAAAAGAAAATCAAGTTCTAAAAATAAATGTATAATTGGAAATTGATGTTTGAAGTATTAAGGGATCTGAAAAATAAAAAGGGAAAACCCTACCAAGGTTATGGGTAGATGAATGTATTAAAATTTGATGGATATATACTTTATAACATGTTGCGAATTCATGGTACAAAAATTATTTGATTTTCAAGGTTTAAAGAGTAAACATTCATTGAGCCCAATTACAATCCTATACTTTCCTGGAGAAGTAAAAGATGTGACATAAAACATATACTGAAAAAAAACAGCAATCCACTATGATTAATTTCTGCACTTATTTTTACATTTTAGATTGAAAGCATTTTAGTTTTATTCAGCAGACACTCTAACTGCAATTGGACTTCTTACAGAGTGCCTATTAGAATTCCACTTCAAAAATCCCTCAACATCACTGGTAGTTGAGATATTAGTTGTCTTGGTAAATATCACTTGATATGTCAACTTCTGGTTCAACGTTGAGAAATTTAGCGCGGAGGGTTCAACTTTCACGACAACTCCTTTTGGTGAAACTATCTCCACTTTGTAAGATGATTTGGCATCACCAACGTTGGTTACGGTTCTGGTATATGTCTGACGAGTTGATCCAAGTCTGATGGAAAATGAAGGATAATTTAGTTGCTCTTCAGGGATACGTTTTACCTCCGAGCAATTCACCTTGCGTTGTAACACTTTACCTACCTCCCGATTTGTGTAGTTCAAACCACATAAATAAGGAACGTAGTCCTCGAATGGTGTATCATAAACTAGTCCTGGATCACTTGCTCTCGATGGATTAACATGTCCTGCACCAATTGCAAAGAGATCAGCAGAAATGAGCCTTTCGTCCAGTATTGGACTGTTGGCGAGGTTTACTGTGTCAGCTGTTGTCATCATTGCGGACTTAATAGCTGCAGGAGACCAATCAGGATGTGTGCTCTTCAGCAGAGCTGCTACGCCACTAAGGTGAGGGCAAGACATTGAGGTTCCGGATACTATATTGAATGTTGATTTTGTGTTTTTGTTGTTATCCACGGAGGTAGGCCAAGCAGCAAGGACGTTAACACCAGGACCGATTATGTCAGGTTTTAAGATGCCAGGACTTGCTACGCTTGGTCCTCGTGAGGAAAATGAAGCAACTATAGGAGCATTTTTGTCTCCAATTACAGTTCCATGGAAGGTGATTGAAGCAACCGGATTTGAAGATGAGTTCATATAGGCAAGAATTTTCTTTCCATCAGCATTTGAAACATCCAATGCAGGAAGGACATGAGCTTCAGCTGATTTAGTCACACCCTCTTGTTGTTCATTGATGAGAATCATGCCAACACCTCCAGCATCTTTTACAGATTGTCCTTGAGCAACTCTGAGAAGACTTATACTTCGCAAACACAAGACTATCTTACCTTTGATAGCAGGGTCATTAAGTGAGCCTGGACTACAAAAAGGCGCGCTAAATTGATCACTTTCATTCTTTCCAGCATCATATAGAGGGAAGAATGTTGAGTTGGAAGTCTTTGGATGATAAGCAGATTCTCCTTCAAATTCCTCGCTATTTCCAAGCTTAACAGTAACCTTCAGTTTTCTATCATGAGTGCTGGCACCAACAGTGAGAATCCACGGGGCTTCATTAGCTACAGTGCCAAGCGATGGACCGCTATTGCCTGCAGAGGCACTTACAAAAATACCTCTTTCTGTTGCACTGTACGTCCCGAGAGCAATACCATCATCATGGAAAGGTTTTGTACTTCCACCAAGGGAGATTGAAAGTATATCTACACCATCATCTATAGCTGCATCCATGGCAGCTAAATATCGCTGTCAGAACAACCGCCATCAGAACTACATACCTTATATACCGCTATGTGGGCTAGAGGGGCAACACCAACAGCAGTACCATTAGCATTCCCAAATATATTGGCACCTTTCACAAAGGCTCCAGCAGCTGTGCCTGCTGTATGTGTACCATGTCCATTATCATCAATCGGGGAACCATTGCCAAGTTGATAAGACCTGGCTCCAATGAGCTTGTTGTTACACTTTGTGGTGAAATTGGACTCACAAACTCCTTTCCACTTAGCAGGCGGGGGAGGCATCCCAACGTCACTAAATGAAGGATGATCAGGAAGAATTCCAGTGTCTAGAACTCCGATGATTACACCTTCTCCAAAATTGGAATCTTTCCAGAAGCCCATGTTCTGTTGCAAACCAAGAAAACTTGGAGTATGAGTAGTATGCAAGGAGAAAATCCTCTGTTTCTGAGCAGAGACAAAGCCGTGTTTTTTCTCCATTTCCTTCACTTGTGCTGCAGTTAATCTTGCTGCAAAACCTTGTTGGGTTATGGGCCTTTTTCCCTTCCTATGTGGATAAATAAAAGCCCAATTTGGACCAACCCGTTTTTGCCCATAGGCCCATTCTTATGAGGCAAATATAAGCCTATTTAGGTCTTATTTTCAGACACACAGAGAGTTTTTCAGCAGCCAAAAAGAGAGAAAGAGAGCAGATTTTCGCAGTCAAAAATTCAGCCCTAACAGCCAACTTCAAATTGCGATTCCCGCTTCGTTTCTTGTCCGATTGAGCTGATTTTTGGACAGCATATTATATTCATCTCAATCTTTGATTAGGAATTGACAGAGTTGGATTTGGTGGCCTGCAGCTTCAGTTTTGCTGTCGTGAACAGTAGCTGCAAAATTGGTGATTTTGCTCCTTTAATTCTCTAGATTTGGTGCAATCTTATTTTGTTGTTGCTTGTTGTTTGGCACTTGTTTTGTGGCCAATTTTGGAGAACAATATTGTAACTCTTGGTGATTATAGTGGAGCTCTTGGTCCCGTGGTTTTTTACTCTTCACATCAAAGGGTTTTCCACGTAAATCTTGGTGTCTTGTGTGATTTGTTTATTATTGCCTTGTTATATTTGTTTGGTTGAATTACTTGCTGCCTTACTATCATATTGCTTGTGGTTGTTTGTCTTCTCTTGGTTCAAAGCGAAAAGGGAAAGTATAGACTTGGGTATTCTTCCGCTGTTATCCTGTCAGACATTTTTGTTAGTGCCTTGTCTTTCCCAACAAACCTTTCATCACATTGTGGTAGGAGTAGATCATGCTAGCAGCCTCTTCATCTCCACTCGAGCTAATTGCGGTAGTAGTTTTAGGCAAAAAAGAAAGGTAATAGCTCTCTAAATCCGTTAATGATGATTGAGTAGAAATTTGGTTTTCAGGTGATTCAACATGTACTATATAAGTCTCAAGATCACTCTGAATACTAGGCCTTAGGAAAGAGCAAAATATGAAGATAAGAAGAATTTTCAAGAATCCCATTGCTGGTATAGAGTAATTGGAAAATGAATTTTATGAATTTTGAGATTTAGAACTATCTATATATCTATATATAATGGTTTATTCTTGAAAAGTTCACATTTATTTTTATTTTGCTCAACTTGCAAAAAAATCAATTTGATGAACTCGCAGTTGAAGGCTTATTAATTGTTTATGAAAAGCAGGCCCGTTGTTTGGTTAGTATCATTATTATGGAATACCAACATATGTAAGGAAGAAAAAAAAAGCCACTAGTACAAAAGAGACTAATAACTCTAGTCAAACTATATCGTATAAATTCATAATAACAAAACTAAAATTGGTATAATTTGAAACAAGTACTGAAATGTGTTTATGGATTAATTTGATAAATATGAATATTGAGCATGTAATTATCAGTTGCCCAAAGTTCCCAATTTTTTTCAAGTGGCACAAGGGTTGGTGGGGGTGGGGGTCGGGGCGAATGGGGGCGAGGGGCCTAGGTAGGGGGTGAGGACGGGAAATGAGGGGTGTTAGAGGGTGGCGAGTATTGACCAGGATGCAATTAGGACACTGCTAGAAAATCGCTAATTTTCATGAAGCTTAAATACAAATAATTTTGTCTCGGAACAAAATGAATCGTTTAGAGTGAAATAATATAGGTATACGTTACTATTGAGAAGATAACATATCATAGTTTAAAACTTGTTATGTGATTATAACCTTTTGAGATTTGTAAAACACTATTAGAGAATCGTTAATTTTTCGCTATCGAAAATTTGATAGATGTTTATTACTTTTCTTTTTTTAGAATTAAACTACCAGAACTTTGACTAACATTTTATAATGCACCTTTTCATGATATTGATACGCAAAAAGTTGCATATTATAGTACTTTTCGAGGGGGGTTGTAATTAGTAGAGTACTAATATCAGCCTGAATTAATGATCCATAAGAATTAAGAAATAGGATGTCGACGTTTTGACGCAACGGTTCAACGAAATAAATTGGGAAAAGCCCTACGAAGATTTTGGGAAGATGCTACTAATTTAATCAGAATTAAAGACTGAGTCCAATTATCCATTTACGGTTACTACTTTTTTTTTTCTTCAAAATAACTGTTTCATATTCTAATTGATATAAAATATCATAAATCACCATTTTAATAGTTTCATGTATTTAAGTATGGTTTTGTCTTGAATGTTTGGTGTACAAAATCAAATCAAATCAAATCGCAAATTGAAAAAACTCGATTAGTGGTCGATTTTGCATGCGTCTAAAGTTTCGTTCTTGAAAAACAACAAACAAAAAAGAAAAAAATAGTAAGCAAATAACAATATTTGTATTTGAATTTATGCGAATGTTACACTCTTTATGAAATCTTTGATTAAAGATGTAATTCTTTGATTTTTCTCTTCACGGATGTCTTGATAGCCAAGACTTCTTTGTATATGTCTTGATAGCCAAGACTTCTTTGTATGCGGAAGACTTGCAGATTACCACTGAGAAGCAACTATGCATGTATTTGTGTGTATTCTTTTGGTCAGAAGAAGACCTCTTTATATAGGCTTGAGTTAGGGCTTCAGGGATATTTTGGTCCAAGCAATTTTGACCCCCGAAGAACATGAGTCGGACTCATCTTGTCAACTTAATGGACTGACCCAAGTGATTTTGAACTAAATTTAAGTTATACAATTTTGAATTAGATATTAATCCGACTTTATCAACCAGTAATTTGACTTGGTCAACGTATGATGAATTTAAGATTTAATCCAAATTTAATATGGATTTATCAATAAAATTTCATTGTCTACAGGTTTGACTTGGTTTGGTGTTAAAAAAAGACTCGATTATATTTAGGTTGGTTTGGTTTTGACTAAAAAAAATAACCCGACAATGTATATATAATTTCAAAATTTTATTTTATACACAAAAATATATACTTTGATATAATTTTTAAATATTTCGTATACTTTTTCATGAATTTTTAACCAAACTAAGTCATTATATAAAACAATTTACCAAAGTAATACATTTTTCTAAAAGTTTACAAAACTAGTATAAACGTATTTCACGGTAACGTTTTAGGGTATATTTTATTTTTAAAAAACTAACAACATTAGGTTGATATACGTTACCGTGAGTAACATATATTAATCTGACGCCATCAACTTTTAAAAAATAAAATATATCCTAAAACGTTACTGTGGAATACGTTTATACTAGTTTTGTAAAATTTTAGAAAAACATATTGTTTTGGTGAATGACTTTATATAATGACATAGTTTGGTTAAAACCTCCTTTTTCATAGTTCTTATCTTTTAATTTCAAGTTTGAAAAATAAAATTTTGAATGGTTCCATAAAGATTATAGTCCACATATGTTGGTAATTATAACAAAACTTAAATATAAATCAAGTTAATACTAATGTAAGAAGAAAATTAATTTAACACTAAGAATGACAATAATATTGAATATTTGTTCTTTGGTTTTACATTGGTTTAGACAATTGAAATACATAGTCTGATTTTGATTTCCTTTAATATTTATTCATGTAACTAATACTAATTAAACTTATTTTAGCATGATTTAGTACTTTTATATTATGATTATTTTTATCATGACTTACAATATTTATTTTAAATGATGATTTCATTATTATTTTTTATTAAATACTTTTGTGTCATCAATACTCATCTCATATTTTATGTTATTTTTTTTTAAAAAAAACACCTTAAATAATAATGGAGGGACTAAAAATATTATTATCCCTAAAAGGAAAGTCCAAGTCTTTGGTGACTTCAAGAAGTTATTGAGACGTTGATATTTTAACTTATTAATAGGGCAAGAAAAATAATGAAGACATTCCTACGAGTTTCCTAGAAAAAACGTAATTGATTCACATCGATACCTTTGAATTTTTTTAGCATATTGTGGCCAAATAAGAAATCTCTAACCAACTATACATGTCAAAAAGACCAAGTCCAATTTCTACAATTATCCATGGCAAAGTCTTGCAATAATTTTCACACAAAAAAAACATGAATTATGAAAAGCATTATTGCTATTTGTGAACTAAAAAAACCCGTAAAAGTTACCGAATAGAGTAAGGATTGTTCAATTCGGTATAAAGAAACATTCTTATTATAAAATAGATAATGTGGGAACATAATACAAATGCCTCTAATACCATAATCAGGAAATGAATTTATCTTGATTCTAATTCAGCTTCATGATATCTTATGAGGGGACAATTATCCAAGATCATAAAAAGAGGGGCTTCTTACGTAATTGTACGACTGCAAAAAAAAAATTGACTAAAAAGGTTGATTCTATAAGTAATGTATCAATATTGTACGAATAGTGTATAAGATGTATATACTTGTTTATATAATATTTATACATTGCACCAATTCATTTTCTACAACAATGTTTTATTTTTCAATTCCAACCAACTCAAATCTTCTCTGAACACCCCAAATTTTAGATATGAACTCGACTCTATTGATATAATTCACTTAAATAGATGTATTTTTTTGAGAACATGGATTGCAACTTCATTTGAACATAATATTTGCAGCTTTTTATTACAAAGTTAAACGTTTATTAGATAAACTGTTGGAGAACAAATTTACAGTGGATGGTCTTTTGGAAAATCTACAGCTTCAGTTTAGCATTCCCATTCACACTTAGTGGCCTTTCTTTTCTTTTTTTTCAATAGTACTTTTAATTTTCTTGTCCACATTATTCTTTTTTTTTCCCCACTAAGCTAAAATAATGTGATGAGCAAAGAATCACTATAAATAGACAGTTATATCAAAGCAGATAAATTACTTCTTGTATTTGCAGCCATGGGATTCTTCAAAATCCTTTTTGTTTTCATCTTTTGTTCTTTCCCATGGCCTACTATTCAGAGTGGTCACGAGACTTATATAGTCCATGTTGAATCCCCCGAAAGCCTAATTTCTACTCAATCATCGTTAGCGGATTTAGAGAGCTATTACCTTTCTTTTTTGCCTAAAACTACAACAATCAGCTCAAGTGGAAATGAAGAGTCTGCTAGCATGGTATATTCTTATCACAATGTAATGAAAGGATTTGCAGCAAGATTGACTGCAGCACAAGTGAAGGAAATGGAGAAGAAACACGGCTTTGTCTCTGCTCAGAAACAGAGGATTTTGTCCTTGCACACTACTCATACTCCAAGTTTTCTTGCTTTGCAACAGAATATGGGCTTCTGGAAGGATTCCAACTATGGGAAAGGCGTGATCATTGGAGTTATAGACACTGGAATTCTTCCTGACCATCCTTCACTTAGCGACGTTGGGATGCCTTCCCCACCTGCTAAGTGGAAAGGAGTTTGCGAGTCCAATTTCACAAACAAGTGTAACAACAAGCTCATTGGAGCGAGGTCTTACCAACTTGGCAATGGTTCCCCGATAGATGATGATGGACATGGTACACACACAGCAAGCACAGCTGCAGGAGCCTTTGTGAAAGGTGCTAATGTATTTGGGAATGCTAATGGAACTGCTGTTGGTGTTGCCCCTCTTGCCCACATAGCCATATATAAGGTGTGTAGTTCTGATGGTTGTTCTGACAGCGATATTTTAGCTGCCATGGATGCAGCTATAGATGATGGTGTAGATATTCTTTCAATCTCTCTTGGTGGAAGTCCAATCCCTTTCTATGAAGACAGTATTGCTATGGGGGCATACAGTGCAACAGAAAGAGGCATTCTTGTTAGTTGCTCAGCAGGCAATGATGGTCCATTCCGTGGCTCAGTAGATAACTCAGCCCCGTGGATTCTTACAGTAGGTGCCAGCACCCTTGACAGAAAGATAAAAGCTACTGTTAAGCTTGGAAATAGAGAGGAATTTGAAGGAGAATCTTCTTATCGTCCACAGATTTCCAACTCAACATTCTTCACTTTATTTGATGCTGCAAAAAATGCAAGTGATGAATTTAAAACCCCTTATTGCAGACCAGGGTCACTCACTGACCCTGCCGTAAGAGGAAAGATAGTATTATGTTTAGCATTCGGTGGTGTAACCATTGTTGATAAAGGACAAGCTGTGAAGGATGCTGGAGGTGTTGGCATGATTATCATCAACAGTCCAGATGACGGTGTTACTAAATCAGCTGATGCTCATGTTCTTCCAGCATTGGATGTTTCAGCTGCAGATGGAACAAAAATCCTTGCTTATGTGAATTCAACATCAAACCCTGTTGCTACAATCGCATTCCAAGGAACAATAATTGGAGACAAAAATGCTCCTATGGTTGCTGCATTTTCCTCAAGAGGACCAAGTAGAGCTAGTCCTGGCATCTTGAAACCTGACATAATCGGTCCTGGTGTTAATATTCTTGCTGCTTGGCCTACCTCCGTGGATGACAACGAACATACCAAATCTACATTCAATATAATATCAGGAACGTCGATGTCTTGCCCTCACCTTAGTGGCGTAGCAGCTCTGCTGAAGAGCACACATCCTGATTGGTCTCCTGCAGCTATTAAGTCTGCAATCATGACAACTGCTGACACGTTAAACCTTGCCAATAGTCCAATACTAGACGAAAGGCTCCTTCCTGCCGACATTTTTGCCACTGGTTCTGGACATGTTAATCCATCAAGGGCGAATGATCCAGGACTAGTTTATGATACCCCATTTGAGGACTATCTACCTTATTTATGTGGTTTGAACTACACGAATCGACAGGTAGGTAACCTGTTACAACGCAGGGTGAATTGCTCGGAGGTGAAAAGTATCCTTGAAGCACAATTAAACTATCCTTCATTTTCCATATCTGAACTTGGATCAACTCCTCAGACATATACCAGAACTGTGACCAACGTTGGTGATGCTACATCATCTTACAAAGTGGAGGTAGCTTCACCAAAAGGCGTTGCCATCGAAGTTGAACCCTCCGAGCTAAATTTCTCTGAGTTGAACCAGAAGTTAACATACCAAGTGACATTTTCCAAGACAACTAGCAGCTCAAACTTTGTGATTGTTGATGGATTCTTGAAATGGACTTCTAATAGGCACTCAGTGAGAAGTCCAATTGCAGTTGTGTTAGCCTAGTCAAAAATTGGCTTTATGAGTGCATTAACTACTCATACATTTTATTTTACTGAAAATGCTGTTTGTTTTCGTTATTTACTTCATGTGAGTAATTTGGGTACATGTGAAAAAGTTTCGTAATGGTGAAGATATAAATGACCGCATAGTATAACGATAACACTATTAAATGAAAGTTAGAAAAAATATTTTTGACCCTTTTACCATCTTAGTAGTAGGACAACAAAAACAAGTCCTAAGAGTTTCCTAGAAAAGACATTAGGCTAACGTTCGATTCCGTTTACGAAATTCAGTTCAGTTTTTGATTTGGTGAAAATGTCAATTCAAACCAAATCAAAATAAATTTAGTTTGGTTCGGTTTGATTACATTATCATTTTTTGAGATTACATTAAGTGTTATTGAACAAATTTACCTCCAATTCAACTTCTATCATCGAAATGTGAGAGTTTATTATTTAGGGATTTCAATTTTCAGTCATGAGAGTTTGAAAATTTAGGGTTTCAGAATTGGGAATTACGTAATAACTTTTAATGGGCTATTGACATTGGATAGGCTGGACTATCAGTGTAGTGTAGTGCTAAAATTCGTGTATTCGGTTAAATCGAATTAATTTTTTAAAAAATTGAAAAATCAAATCAAATAAAAAAACCGATATCGAAATTTAAAAAAATCCCAAAATATGCCCGGGCCTAGTTGTAATTAACTCACATGTCCGGGATAAGTATTTCTTACACGTAAGTGGTTTTAAAGGTAAAAAATATATATTAAATAAATCATACACATATACTGTACTAACAAATTTATTTTTTTATTTGAATTCTATATAATTTAGTAAGATACAATAATATTGATGTATTCATTGTACTTTATGCATAATAAATTTATCTTTTATGTGAATTCAATGTTAATTAGAAAGATACAATAATTTTAATATAATCAAAATTAACCTTCATTGAATTTCAATACATGACTCTTTAAATTAATAAATATTAGTTTATGAGTAAATAATATTTCTACTAAATAATAATATTTTAACGCAACTAAGCATAAAAATAAAATAATTACAAACATATACCCCTTTACATTCATACCCTTACTAAATACTTACATTGTATACCCCCAACTAATTTAACAAATATTACTTGAATGACTATGTGAGAATTTCGGTTCAATACTTAAATTAGGACGTTAATGCTAAACTTGTTAATATGACAAAAAAAAATGGCAATTTTCACATATAGCAAATAAAAAATTCATATTTGTATGTTATAGCAAAGTTTGCATAATTGCGCTCCATAGCAAACATAAAATTATATAATTCGCTATACATATACAATTGTATAATTCGCTGGCCTAAATTGTATAATTCGCTGGCCTATTTCGCTACAATTGTATAATTCGCTATCCTATTTCACTGCAATTGTATGATGCACAATTGTATAATTCACTGCCTATTTCGCTGCAATATTATTATAAAATTTGCTTTGCATACAATTGAATCGAATTAAAATGTATGTATATTGCATAATTATAAGTGTATAGCAAGAAGATGTATGTTTTTCTCTCTCGCTTTATACAAAAACAGAAACACAATATATACACTTCTGTTGTATAAAGCTAGAGAAAATTGTATTTCACTGCAATTGTATAATTCGCAATTGTATAATTCGTTGACCTTTTTCTCTGCAATATTTGTATAAAATTTGCATTTGTCTACAATTGAATTGAAGTAAAATGTTTGTAAATTGTATAATTAAGTGTATAACACGAAGATATATGTTTTTGAATGTGTATATACAATTTTCTCTCGCTTTATACAAAACAGAAACAGAAATTATACACTTATGTGTATAAAGCGAGAGAGGCGAGAATGAAAAATATTTTCTTTCTTTCGAACGCACTCTATACCAAAATACCCCTTCACTTTATATGTAATTTTCAATCACTTTAATTATTAATGGAGGATATATCATTTCTATGCGGAGAAATGTATGATTTTTGAGTGTTTCACGTCTAAACTTTGACTGTTTAAATTACGTCAAATTTGAGACATACATGACTTTAACCCATAATTTCCACCTCAAATTACACAAATTTAATTACTCTTCTTAAATATGAATAGCGTTCATAATTATGATACTAAGAATATAAACCAACACAAAAGTATAAGATTCACTATCAACAAAAGTTTCTCATTTTTTTCAAAAAATTAAAAAATACTTAACAATTATTTTTTAATCTTAATTTCGAATTTCAGACTCCTAATTTCGACTCCACCTTCGCGGCTTGGACGGGCTTGTTAATCACACTTTTGACGTGGTCATTACTTTTACTTTATTTTTTATGGAAATAATGAAATCAACTAGTCTATTATTTGTGTAAAACAATTTTACATACTTTCTCTTTCAATCATGACTTTTTTTTTCCCACACGATAACACAAAAATGTCTCATCGTGAGTTTTAACGTGTAATGGAGGGCATATTTTAACGATAACGGCGAAATCAAGTAAGAGCAAAGGGATTCATTTGAGTATTTTTTGGTGAAAAAATTATATTATATATATGAGGTTAGATTTTTTTTACGTTGATTTTTTTTTTTTTTGTGTGTGTGTATTTTTAGTTCATTACATATACATTTGTGGGTGAAAATCATATGACCTTATCACTATTATTGACAACCCCTTCCCTTTTATAGATACTTAAATTATGTCGTTTCGAATTTGCGAGTGTGGAGGAAAATGAAATTAAGTTAACGTTGATAGTCTTATAAGGACAAAGCAATATATGTGAATCTGATTTTAATCGGATTAGTGGACGATAAATACTTAATAGTGAAGCTTAAAAAAGAAAAACATATAGTTGTTTGATTGAGATAAAGTGGATCATGAAAGGTCGTGGACCACTTTGTTGTGACACTTTTTTGTGGAAAATTAGACGGATAGATTGGTGGTTTAATTATAATACGTGTGGAGAATTTTCTCGATTTTTTTATATTTTAATTATTTTTAATGAAAATTCATGTTTTGCTACTGATCACCAAAGCCAAAATATAATGTAATAAGAAATGAATTTTGGAATTTTCCCTACCTAAACCCTTATAATAATTAATAGAGTAAGGATTGTTCAAATTCGCATAAAAAAATTTATTCTTAATTAGCCCCTTTCTGCACGCCAACTGAAATTGAATGAATCAAAAATTAGAATGAATTTGACTCTAATAAATATCATGATTAATTTTATTATCTTAGTCCTAACTCGGCCACAAAATAGCTCATGAGGAGACACTGCCCAAGATCGTAAAGGGAGGGCCTTATGCAATGTAACAATATTGTATAATTATGTATATATGATGTATAACTATGTATCAAAGATGTATATACATCCATATACTCTGTTTGTACAATGTTTATGCATTGTATCTGTTCATCTTCCTCAACAATGTGTTTTCTTGAATCTCAACCAACTCAAATCTTCTCTAAATATGACTCAACACTTAACAGACGCGCATAATTTTATACGTATCGTGCCCCAAAGAAAGGGGAAAAAACCAAATTTTTTTTAACACAAATAATTGATTGAATTCATTGTTTACTTTCCATTTTTGATATACATAGATTATATTATTAATTATACACTTATTATTCATGATTTAAATACATATGTTATCTATCCATCCACTAATTTTAATTTCATTCCTTGGATTTCCACATATAAAAACAATATTTTTTTCTAGCAGCCCCTGTTGGTCCTTTGTGCCCCCACAAGGAATCAAGTGGACTGAAATGTAGTGCCAATTTTCTCTAGGAATTTCTGCAATTTAAAGGAATAAATAGATAAATATGGATTTCCACATATAAAAACACAGCACAAAATTAATAAAAGTTTAAGTTTGTGTTGGGATATTAGGTCTTGGGTCAACTTTTGTTAGTTAAATGAGTTTGATGATTAGAATACGCCATAATTATTATGATAATAATAGTTTAAAAGTTCAAATGAAACATGGAGTCAAAATTAAGTGTAATTTTTCGTGGATTTACATTTATCTAATTATCTCACTCGTCATTTTCTTATGTCGATCACCACTCTCCTCTCTCGCTTGCCTCTCTTCATGTATCTCTAGTATACATGTACTTAATACGATTCTCATGATGTTTATGGGGATGATTCACATATATCTGGATACCTCGGTCGCCTCTTTTCTTTTTTCGCTCGTGTTTCTCATTGTTTTTGTGTATTTTATAGCAAAAATACGTGTACATAGATAAGTGTATCTGATCTAAAATCTGGTACAAAAGTATTAATTATTGAAACAATATATAATTAGTTCAAACTATGAATAGAAATACTCAATATGATAGACACATTTATCTTTCTTTTTTTTTTTTAACTAAGAAATTTTCGTTAGTAAATAAAAGAACTTTCAAAGAAGAGTAAAAACAAGGGAGGCTAGACCTTACCTTATCGATTCCATTGCATTTATCTTGTTAGATACTTTTACGTTTTATTTCTCGGATGGTTCTCACTTTAGAAAGTACCAACTTTGATTGAATATGTCATGTTTCTAATGTTCTTATCATATTGAAATGCATGGATGTCCAATGAGCCTTTTCTCAATCGAAAATGACATAGATAAGTCAAACTTTAAACGGATGTCATATATGAGCTTTTTCCAAAAGTTTAACAACAAATTTGAGCTTTTTTCCTTTAAGAGATAAAACGAAATTAAATTATATTATAGTGGATGTCATTTGGAAAATAAAACTATAGAATATAATTTTCTGATACTGGAGAAGTGATAATTTTGTTCATACACATGGTCTTTTTTCCACAATAATTTTTCTAGATGTTGAATAGGTCAATAATAAAACACTATAAATAGACAGTTGCTTCAAAGCAGAGAAATTCATCAAATAAATCATACTTCTTGTATTAGCTAGCCATGGGATTATTGAAAATCCTTCTTGTTTTCATCTTTTGTTCATTCCCATGGCCTACTATTCAGAGTAATCTCGAGACTTATATAGTCCATGTTGAATCCCCTGAAAGCCTAGTTACTACTCAATCATCGTTAACGGATTTAGATAGCTATTACCTTTCTTTTTTGCCTAAAACTACTACCACAATTAGTTCGAGTGGAAATGAAGAGGCTGCTACCATGATCTATTCCTATCACAATGTGATGACAGGGTTTGCGGCAAGATTAACTGCAGAACAAGTGAAGGAAATGGAGAAAAAACATGGCTTTGTCTCTGCTCAGAAACAGAGGATTTTGTCCTTGCACACTACTCATACTCCAAGTTTTCTTGGTTTGCAGCAGAACATGGGTGTATGGAAGGATTCCAACTATGGGAAAGGCGTGATCATCGGAGTTATAGACACTGGAATTATTCCTGACCATCCTTCTTTTAGCGATGTTGGGATGCCTCCCCCGCCTGCTAAGTGGAAAGGAGTTTGTGAGTCCAATTTCACCAATAACTGTAACAACAAGCTCATTGGAGCCAGGTCTTACCAACTTGGTAATGGTTCCCCGATAGATAGTAATGGACATGGTACACACACAGCAAGCACAGCTGCAGGAGCCTTTGTGAAAGGTGCTAATGTATATGGCAATGCTGATGGAACTGCAGTTGGTGTTGCTCCTCTAGCCCATATAGCCATATATAAGGTGTGTAATTCTGTTGGTTGTTCTGAAAGTGATGTTTTAGCTGCCATGGATTCAGCTATAGATGATGGAGTAGATATTCTTTCAATGTCCCTTGGTGGAGGTCCAATCCCTTTCCATAGAGACAATATTGCTATCGGGGCGTACAGTGCAACGGAAAGAGGCATTCTTGTAAGTTGTTCTGCTGGAAATAGTGGTCCATCCCTTATCACAGCAGGAAACACCGCCCCTTGGATTCTTACAGTAGGTGCCAGCACGCTTGACAGAAAGATAAAAGCTACTGTTAAGCTTGGAAATGGAGAGGAATTTGAAGGAGAATCTGCTTATCGTCCAAAGATTTCCAACTCAACATTCTTCACTCTATTTGATGCTGCAAAAAATGCAAAAGATCCATCCGAAACCCCTTATTGCAGACGAGGGTCACTCACTGACCCTGCTATAAGAGGAAAGATAGTATTATGTTTAGCATTCGGCGGTGTAGCCAATGTTGATAAAGGACAAGCTGTGAAGGATGCTGGAGGTGTTGGCATGATTATCATCAACCCATCACAATATGGCGTCACTAAATCAGCTGATGCTCATGTTCTTCCAGCATTGGTTGTTTCAGCTGCAGATGGAACAAAAATCCTTGCTTACATGAACTCAACATCAAGCCCTGTTGCTACAATTGCATTCCAAGGAACAATAATTGGAGACAAAAATGCTCCTACGGTTGCTGCATTTTCCTCAAGAGGACCAAGTAGAGCTAGTCCTGGAATCTTGAAGCCTGACATAATTGGTCCTGGTGCTAATATCCTTGCTGCTTGGCCTACCTCCGTGGATGACAACAAAAACACCAAATCTACATTCAATATCATATCAGGCACCTCAATGTCTTGCCCTCACCTTAGTGGCGTGGCAGCTCTGCTGAAATGCACACATCCTGATTGGTCTCCTGCTGCTATTAAGTCTGCAATGATGACAACCGCTGACACGTTAAACCTTGCCAATAATCCAATACTCGATGAAAGGCTCCTTCCTGCTGACATCTATGCAATTGGTGCAGGACATGTTAATCCATCAAGGGCAAACGATCCAGGACTAGTTTATGATACACCATTCGAGGACTATGTACCTTATTTATGTGGTTTGAAGTACACAGATCAACAGGTAGGTAACCTGTTACAACGCAAGGTGAATTGCTCGGAGGTGAAAAGTATCCTTGAAGCACAATTAAACTATCCTTCGTTTTCCATATTTGGACTTGGATCAACTCCTCAGACATATACCAGAACTGTAACCAATGTTGGTGATGCTACATCATCTTACAAAGTGGAGGTAGCTTCACCAAAAGACGTTGTGGTGGAAGTTGAACCTGCCGAGCTAAATTTCTCTGAGTTGAAGCAGAAGTTAACATACCAAGTAACATTTTCCAAGACAAGTAGCAGCTCAAACATTGAGGTTGTTGAGGGTTTCTTGAAGTGGACTTCTAATAGGCACTCAGTGAGAAGTCCAATTGCAGTTGTGTTTGCCTAGTCAAAAATTGGCTATATAAGTGCATTAAGTACTCGGACATTTGAAAATGCTGTTTATTTACACAATAAACTTTATGTTACTTTTTCATATATATTATTAAATGTATTGTTTCAATAAACTTTATGTTCACAGTTGATTGAAGAATGCAAAAGAATGTCCTCTTTGATGTTAGTGTCCATGCACTGCTCAACTTTTCTTCTTGATTCCATTGACTTCTCGAGATAATAAATATTACTTGAGTGATCATGTAAGATTTTCACTTTATATTTAAATTTGGGAAATTTGTTGTCACCCTTTGATCCAGAATCTTGACAGTGACTTCAAAAATAAAGTCTAAGTCTTTGGTGACTTCAAAAAGTAATTGGGACGTTGATGCTTTAACTATATTAGTAAGACAAGAAAAATAATAGAGACATATCCTATGAATTTCCTAGAAAAAACGTTGTAATTAATTCGAACTTACTTAAATTTTTTGACATATTGTGGACAAATGAGAAATCTATAGCCAACTATACATGTCAAAAGACCAAGTCCAAATTCTACCATTGAAGGGGTCTAATGTACATCATCCATAGTACATAATTTATCTTCCAAAGAAATTAAATTAACCAATACATATTTAGTTTTGTAATAATTTTCACAAAAAAACAATAATTACAGAATGCATTGTTGCTATTTGTGTGTGGCCCATATTGTATTGGTAGCATTTTTATACTAGTTAATAGAGTAAGGATTGTCCAAATTGGTATAAAGATATCATCATTCTTAATTAGCTCCTTTCTGCTGCACGCCCAGTGAAATGGAATGAATCAAGAATTAGGACGACGTATATGACTCTAATATAATAAGAAATGAATTTGCCCTACCTAAACCCTTACAACTAGTTAATAGAGTAAGGATCGTTCAAATTCGCATAAAGAGATATTCTCATTCTTAATTAACCTATTTCTACACGTCCAATGAAATTGAATGAATCAAGAATTAGAATGGATTTGTCTCTAGTATCATAATTAAAAAGATGAACTTTTCTTAGTCCTAACTCGGCCTCAAAATAGCTCATGAGGAGACACTGCCCAAGATTATAAAAAGAGGGGCTTCTTATGTAACTGTACATCTCATGACAAAAAAAATTCCTACTAAAGTGGTCGTATGTATATGCAAAATGTATAATTATGTATATATGATGTATAACTATGTATCAGAGATATATAAATATTCATATGCTCTGCTTGTACATGCATTGTATCTGTTCATCTTCCTCAACAATGTGTTTTCTTGAATCTCAACCAACTCAAATCTTCTCTAAACACTCCAAATGGTTTTGTTGTTGCCTAGATCTTATTGAATTGTATATCTTTTGCACATAAGAAAAAGATTTGATTATGATATAAGGACTCAACACTTCACGATAGCGAATAATTTTAAACGTATCCTGCCCTAAAAGAAAGAAAAAACAAAAAAACTTTACTCGCCTCTCCTATTTTACTCGCCTCTCTCTCTCTCTCTCGCTCACCCCTCTCCCTGTATCCGGTATATATATGTATTTGGTGTGATTCTCATAATGTATATTGGGATGATTCATGTATACCAAAATTGAAGGAGATCAATGTACATCATCCATAATTCACGTTTTGTCTTGCAAATAAATTAAAGTAACCAACTTTAGTTTTGTTATTAATTTTTTCAATCTCGATCAACTCAAATTTCCTATGAACACCCTAAGTTTTAGATATGAGCTCCTCTCGATATTTCAAGTCTATTGTTATATTATTCATTCAATACGATTCATATTTACAACATGTTAAATTTTAAAATTTGAGTTTCAAGCTCTTTATATGTTAAAGTGCTTGGATAAATGACTATTTAAATTAATTCTTGTATGTAGAAAGATGTTCATTGTATCCAAGGAGTATAATTAAGCAAATTTACAAATTCATTCAATTTAACTAAGTCTATTCACACTTAGTAGCCTTTCTTTTGCTATCTCTTTTAATATTCTTGTCCACATTATTCTTTTTTTCCCTCTAGCCAAAATAGAGTGATGAACAAATAAGCTAGAGAGTTTGCTTTTAGTAGATCAAATTGTGATTTATTTTTTGATTTTTGGTTGCTTCCATTGAATCTTTTAATGTATTTAGTTGATTTTAATTTTTAAATTAATGTATACTTGATTTGTTTCACCTTTATGATCTATTACAATTTTATCGTGTATAATATATCCTTTTCAAATATTAACTTTTATACATAATCCTAATTTATTGAACACAAATTAGTATATATCGTGTTCATAGTTATGTATTGGATACACAATTATTACAAATTTCATTTTCTTTTACTACCAATACATACACCCAACCTTATTCAACTAGTAGAAGACTATTATTTCTAAAATGAAAGTCTAAAGTCCGCTTGAATTGACTTAAAAGTTGATCAAATCTACTTTTAAAGTTCTTTTTTTATTTTTGAGAGTTTTTGACAAAGCAGAAAATAACTTAAAATAAGTTAAAGATAACTTTTAAAAAAAGTTTTAAAAATTACAAGTAGCTACTTACTTACTTTTCATTTTTTAACTTAAAAGTTACTAAAGTTTAACTTTAAAAAAAATAGGGAAAAAAGTCTGAAGTATATTCAAACTTTGATCGAAATTATAGTAACGATATCGAACTTTGGAAATGACCTTTTACCCACCATGCACTATTTAATAGTGTATTTTAAAGCTATATATGTGTCCACGTGAACATCACAAATATTGCATCATTATAAATAGTAATGTGTCCACGTGAGCACCTATATACCTTTAAAATACACTATTAAATAGTGAAGGGTAAAAGATCATCATAAAGTTTGATATCGTAACAATAATTTCGATCAAAATTGAGATATTTTTTGGACCCTTTTTCCAAAAAATACTTTTTATGACGAGAAAGTAACTGGGATGTTGAGTCGTTGACGCTTAACTTATTAATATGACAAGAAAAAATAGTCCTATGAGTTTCCTGGAAAATACATTATAATTAATTCACATGGACACTTTTTATTTTTTTTTAAACATATTGTGGCCAAATGAGAAATCTATAGTTAGGATTTCAAATTGGATTTTTTTTCATATATCCATTTTAAAAAAATTTAATATACTCCATGGCTATAATTTGATAATTACGATTTGTAGCTATATATAAGAGAGAGGAGAGAGGCGAGCGAGTGAGATTGGAAGAGGGAGGAGAGAGGGTAGAGAATGGAGAGAGGCGAATTGTATAGGTCTATCTATCGAACTGTATAAGTCTATCTGTTAAATAATTGTATATTTTGTAGCTGGTATACGCATGTACTTGTATATCTGGTGAGCGAGATTGGGAGAGAGGCAAGTGATAGAGGGTAGAGAGACGAACTGTATCTGTATAGCTGTCAGAGGCAGAGAGTGGAGAGAGACTAATTGTATTTGTATAATTGTAACATTATTGTGTATATATATATGTATAATTTATAGTTGTATATGTATAAGTGACATAATTACAACTAAAATTTAGCCGTAAGCCATAATTTATTCAAACTAGAGCTATATTAGCTAATTAACTAGTATACCTTGCTTATACGCATAATTTTCCTTTTTAAAAAAAAATTAATTTGTACATATTTTTTTATTAGTTTGTTAAAACAAATATACTGTTTGAACAAAATCTACTGAATTCAGCTGATCCCGCATGTAGGTAGCTCTACCCTTCACGACATGCCAACTATACATGTCAAATGTCCACGCAAGTCCAATCTCCATGTAACACGTTTCGTCTTGCAAAGAAATTAAATTAACCTAACTTTAGATTTGTTATTAATTTTTTAATCTCGATCAACTCAAATCTTCTTTGAACCTCCCAAATTTTATATATGAACTCATCTCATATTTCAAGTCTATTGATATATTATACGTTCAAAATATTTACGTTTGTGAGATGTCAAATTTTAAAATTTGAGTTTCAAAGCTCTTTACAAGTTAAAGTGCTTGGATGGATGACTACTAAAATTGATTCTTGGAAGAAGGATCTTGAATAGCTGCATGTTTTTGAGAACATGCATTGCAATTTCATTTAGACATAATATTTGCAACTTTTTATTACAAAGTGATTTTACAGTTAAAGATTTGTATGTAGAAAGATGTTCATTGTATCCAAATATAACTAAGCAAATTTACAGAAGATGGTCTTCCGGAAAATCGACCAATTTCATAAAAGAAAGTTCAGTTTAACTAGTCTATTCACACTTGGTGATTTAAAAGAAATTGTAGACAAATAGTTGAGAGACAGTGAGATTTATTAATTTTAACTATGTTGTCCACATTATTCTTTTTTTCCACTAGCTAATAAAGTCATGAGCAAAGAAGAACTATAAATAGACAGTTGCATCAAAGCAGAAAAATTCATCAAATACATTATCTTTTCAGCCATGGGATTCTTCAAAATCCTTTTTGTTTTCATCTTTTGTTCTTTCCCATGGCCTACTATTCAGAGTGATTTCGAAACTTATATAGTCCATGTTGAATCCCCTGAAAGCCTAATTACTACTCAATCATCGTTAACGGATTTAGATAGCTATTACCTTTCCTTTTTGCCTAAAACTACTACCGCAATTAGTTCGAGTGGAAATGAAGAGGCAGCCAGCATTATCTATTCCTATCACAATGTGATGACAGGGTTTGCAGCAAGATTAACTGCAGAACAAGTGAAGGAAATGGAGAAAAAACACGGCTTTGTCTCTGCTCAGAAACAGAGGATTTTGTCCTTGCACACTACTCATACTCCAAATTTTCTTGGTTTGCAGCAGAACATGGGTGTATGGAAGGATTCCAACTATGGGAAAGGCGTGATCATCGGAGTTCTAGACACTGGAATTCTTCCTGATCATCCTTCTTTTAGCGACGTTGGGATGCCTTCCCCGCCAGCTAAGTGGAAAGGAGTTTGTGAGTCCAATTTAACCAACAAGTGTAACAACAAGCTCATTGGAGCCAGGTCTTACGAACTTGGCAATGCTTCCCCGATAGATAATGATGGACATGGTACACACACAGCAAGCACAGCTGCGGGGGCTTTTGTGAAAGGTGCTAATGTATATGGCAATGCTAATGGAACTGCAGTTGGTGTTGCTCCTCTTGCTCATATAGCCATATATAAGGTATGTCGTTCCGATGGCAAGTGTCCTGACAGTGATATTTTAGCTGCCATGGATTCAGCTATAGATGATGGAGTAGATATTCTTTCAATCTCCCTTGGTGGATCTCTGGACCCTCTTTATGATGAAACTATTGCTCTCGGGGCGTACAGTACAACACAAAGAGGCATTCTTGTTAGTTGTTCTGCTGGAAATAGTGGTCCTTCACCTGCCTCAGTAGATAACTCAGCCCCTTGGATTCTTACAGTAGGTGCCAGCACGCTTGATAGAAAGATAAAAGCTACTGTTAAGCTTGGAAATGGAGAGGAATTTGAAGGAGAATCTGCTTATCGTCCAAAGATTTCCAACGCAACTTTCTTCACTCTATATGATGCTGCAAAAAGTGCAAAAGAACAATCTAAAACCCCTTATTGCAAACCAGGATCACTCACTGACCCTGCAATAAAAGGAAAGATAGTATTATGTCGTGCAGGTGAACTTTCAAATATTGAAAAAGGACAAGCTGTGAAGGATGCTGGAGGTGTTGGCATGATTATCATCTACCCATCACGATATGGTGTCACTAAATCAGCTGATGCTCATGTTCTTCCAGCATTGGTTGTTTCAGCTGCAGATGGAACGAAAATCCGTGCCTATACAAACTCAATATTAAACCCTGTTGCTACAATCACATTCCAAGGAACAATAATTGGAGATAAAAATGCTCCAATAGTTGCTGCATTTTCTTCTCGGGGACCAAATACAGCTAGTCGTGGAATCTTGAAACTTGACATAATCGGTCCTGGTGTTAATATCCTTGCTGCTTGGCCTACCTCCGTGGATGACAACAAAAACACCAAATCCACATTCAATATTATATCAGGAACCTCAATGTCTTGCCCTCACCTTCACATCCTGATTGGTCTCCTGCTGTTATTAAGTCTGCAATCATGACAACCGCTGACACATTAAACCTTGCCAGTAGTCCAATACTAGACCAAAGGCTCCTTCCTGCTGATATCTATGCAATTGGTGCAGGACATGTTAATCCATCAAGGGCAAATGATCCAGGACTAGTTTATGATACCCCATTTGAGGACTATCTACCTTATTTGTGTGGTTTGAACTACACAAATTCACAGGTAGGTAAATTGTTGAAACGCAAGGTGAATTGCTCGGAGGTTGAGAGTATCCCTGAAGCACAATTAAACTATCCTTCATTTTGCATATCGAGACTTGGATCAACTCCTCAGACATACACCAGAACTGTGACCAATGTTGGTGATGCCAAATCATCTTACACGGTGCAGATAGCCTCACCTAAAGGCGTTGTTGTGAAAGTTAAGCCCAGCAAGCTAAATTTCTCGGAGTTGAACCAGAAGTTAACATACCAAGTGACATTTTCCAAGACAACCAACAGCTCAAAGTCTGGGGTCTTTGACGGATTCTTGAAGTGGAATTCTAACAAGTACTCTGTGAGAAGTCCAATTGCAGTTGAGTTTGCATTGGCTACAAAGTATTCAGACATTTGAAAAAAATGCTATTTGTTTACACAATAAACTTTATGTTACTTTTTCATATATATTATTAAATGTATTGTTTCAATAAACTTTACGTTCACAGCTGATTGAAGAATGCAAAAGCATATCCTCTTTGATATTGGTGACCATGCCCTGTTCAACTTTTCTTCTTGATTTCATTTTTTTCGACAAATAAAGTGACTTCTCGAGATAATAAATATTAGTTAAGTGACCGTAAAAGAATCTCAGTTCATAATTAAGCACCCTTTGATCCAGAATCTTGACAGTGACTTCAAAAATAAAGTCGTAGTCTTTGGTGACTTCAAACTTATTAATAAGACAAGAAAAATAATAGAGACATATCCTATGAATTTCCTGGAAAAACTGTTACGTTGTAATGTTACGTAAACCCTTACAACTAGTTAATATAGTAAGGTTCGTTCAAATCCTTATAAAAAAAAAGATTCTCATTCTCAATTAGCCCCTTTCTGCACCCCCAATGAAATGGAATGATTCAAGAATTAAGACGAATATGACTAATATAATGATAAATGAATTTGCCCTACCTAAATCCTTACGATTAGTTAATAGAGTAAGGATTGTTCAAATCCATATGAAGAGTAATTCATTCTTAATACTCGGCCTCAAAATAACTCACGAGGAGGAGGGGCTTCTTATGTAAATGTACACCCGACAAAAAAAACTTTCTTACTAAAATGGTCGTAGTATATGTAATATATCGATATTTGTATGAATAATGTATAATTATGTATATATAGTATTTATACATTGTATCAATTCATCTTCCTCAATAATGTGTTTTCTTGAATCTTAACCAACTCAAATCTTCTCTAATCATTCCAAATAGTTTTGTTGTTGGCTAGCTCTTATTGAATTGTATATCTTTTGTATATATATATATATATATAAAAAAGATTTGATTATGATATAGAGACTCAACACTTTAAGAGTCGATGTTCATTTGATTCCCTAACAATATGAAATAGTAACACTTTCTTTAAGCAAAAAGATAAATTATAAAATCAAATTAAAGAGGATTGATCAAAAAATAACATTAACTTGTTGATGCTCAGCTTATTCATATGATGACCCAAAAAAAAAAAACTTCGAATTTCCTGCAAAAGACGTTGTAATTAATTCACATGGATATTTTTTATTAACATATTGTGGCCAAATGGACTTACTAACACAAATATAATATAATAGTACTTTCCTAAATTAATATTCGGTATATTAATAGTTTATCTAAGACAATAGGTTTTTTCATGTCTTGATTTGTGTCAATGAAAAAAATCACTCATTTTCGATACGATAATATGACAATATATTTTCAGAAGATCCTATATAAATATACTACCCACTAATATTATCTTTAAAAGTATGAATATATCTAAGATAATTTAAGTGAAATGTGATTTTATTATCTTTCTTAAAAATTTAAATCTAGTTAAAACTCATGTCTAACTTTTTTATTACATCCAAAAATTCTAGTGTTGTCACGACTACGAATTATCTTCTTGAATGCACGTGGAATGGTCTCCTATGTTGACACATTTTAAATGAGAAGCCATTTATGCATATGATTACAAAAATTTCGTATGTTGCTTATATAATTTATCCTCTCACCATCATACATCGAATGTTTCTTGTAAAGATACACTGAATAATATTTTGTTATTAAGAAACAATGAACATTATATATAGTGAATTTTGTTTTTACAATGAATCACTGAATTTTTGAATTTATTTTATAATGAATCATTAAAAAAAAAATATTACCGTGATTCATACATATACATTGTGCTTTATGTATAATGATTTTTAAAAATATAAATTCAATAAATATGATGTATAATTTAGTAAGATACAATGATTTTGATATACTCAGTGTACTTACTATATATAATAAATTTATTTCTTATGTGAATTCAATAAAAATGATACAAAAATTAATAAGATATAATTATTTTGATGTAATCAAAATTGACCTTCATTGAATCTCAAAAACACTCTTTAATTAATAAATATTAATTTATGGATTATATAATATCTTCGTAGAATAACAATATTTTATGATCTCACATATATTAATTTAATGAGATTTTAAGGTATGCAAGCAAAATCTACTAAATTCGATCAAACCTGCGTGCAGGTTACTAGCTCTACCCTTCACGTCATACCAACTATGTATGTCAAATGTCCACGCAAGTCCAATTGAAGGAGATCAACGTACATCATCCATCATTCACGTTTTGTCTTGCAAATAAATTAAATTAACCAATTTTTATTTTAGTATTTAAAATTAACCAATTTTAGTTTTATAATTAATATTTTTAATCTCGATCAACTCAAATCTCCTATGAGCACCTCGAATTTTAAATTTGAGCTCCTCTCTCGATATTTCAAGACTTGACATATTATTCGTTCAAACTAATTGATGACTATTTAAATTAATTCTTGGAAAAGGATCTTGAATAGTTGCATGTTCATGCATTGCAACTTTATTTAGACATAATATTTGCAACTTTTTATTACAAAGTGATTTAACAGTTAAAATTTGTGTGTAAAAAGATGTTCATATAATTAAGCAAATTTACAGTGGAAAGTCTTTTGGAAAATCTACAAATTCATAGAATAAAGTTCAATTTAACTTTAGTTTCATTCACTCTTAGTGGCCTTTCTTTTCTTTTCTTTTAAGTATTACTTTTAATTTTCTTGTCCACATTATTCTTTTTTTCCACTTGGCTAAAATAATGTCATGAGCAAAGATGAACTATAAATAGACAGTTGCATCAAAGCAGAAAAATTCATCAAATACATTATCACTTCAGCCATGGGATTCTTCAAAGTCCTTCTTGTTTTCATCTTTTGTTCTTTCCCATGGCCGACTATTCAGAGTGATCACGAGATTTATATAGTCCATGTTGAATCCCCTGAAAGCCTGATTTCTACTAAATCATCGTTAACGGATCTAGACAGCTATTACCATTCTTTTTTGCCTAAAACTACTACCGCAATTAGCTCGAGTGGAAATGAAGAGGCTGCTACCATGATCTATTCCTATCACAATGTGATGAAAGGGTTTGCAGCAAGATTAACAGAATCACATGTGAAGGAAATGGAGAAGAAACGAGGCTTTGTTTCCGCTCAGAAACAGAGGATTTTGTCCTTGGATACTACTCATACTCCGAACTTTCTTGGTTTGCAGCAGAACATGGGTGTATGGAAGGATTCCAACTATGGAGAAGGCGTGATCATCGGAGTTATAGACACTGGAATTCTTCCTGACCATCCTTCGTTTAGTGATGTTGGAATGCCTCCTCCGCCTGCTAAGTGGAAAGGAGTTTGTGAGTCCAACTTCATCAACAAGTGTAACAACAAGCTCATTGGAGCGAGGTCTTACCATCTTGGCAATGGTTCCCCGATAGATGGTAATGGACATGGTACACACACAGCAAGCACAGCCGCGGGAGCTTTTGTGAAAGGTGCTAATGTATATGGCAATGCTAATGGCACTGCAGTTGGTGTTGCCCCTCTTGCCCACATAGCTGTATATAAGGTATGTAGTTCTGATGGCGGTTGTTCTGACAGTGATATTTTAGCTGCCATGGATTCAGCTATAGATGATGGAGTAGATATTCTTTCTATATCCATTGGTGGATCTCCCAACTCTTTCTATGATGACCCTATTGCTCTTGGGGCATACAGTGCAACGGCAAGAGGTATTCTTGTAAGTTGTTCTGCAGGTAATAGAGGCCCTTTGCTTGCCTCAGTTGGAAATGCAGCCCCTTGGATTCTTACAGTAGGTGCCAGCACGCTTGATAGAAAGATAAAAGCTACTGTTAAGCTTGGAAATGGAGAGGAATTCGAAGGAGAATCTGCTTATCGTCCACAGATTTCCAACTCAACCCTCTTCACTCTATTTGATGCTGCAAAACATGCAAAAGATCAATCGGAAACCCCTTATTGCAAACCAGGGTCACTCAAGGGCCCTGTTATAAGAGGAAAGATAGTATTATGTCTAGCAGGCGGTGGCGTCTCCAGTGTTGCTAAAGGAAAAGTTGTGAAGGATGCTGGAGGTGTTGGCATGATTGTCATCAAAACATCACAATATGGTGTCACTACAACAGCTGATGCTCATGTTCTTCCAGCATTGGATATTTCAGATGCAGATGGATTAAGAATTCGTGCTTATACAAACTCAATATTAAACCCTGTTGCTACAATCACATTCCAAGGAACAATAATTGGAGATGAAAATGCTCCAATAGTTGCTGCATTTTCTTCTCGGGGACCAAGTAGAGCTAGTCCTGGAATCTTGAAACCTGACATAATCGGTCCTGGTGTTAACATCCTTGCTGCTTGGCCTACCCCCGTGGATGACGACAAAAACACCAAATCCACATTCAATATTATATCAGGCACCTCAATGTCTTGCCCTCACCTTAGTGGTGTAGCAGCTCTGCTGAAGAGCGCACATCCTGATTGGTCTCCTGCTGTTATTAAGTCTGCAATCATGACAACGGCTGACACGTTAAACCTTGCCAATAATCCAATACTAGACGAAAGGCTCCTTCCTGCTGACATCTTTGCAATTGGTGCAGGACATGTTATTCCATCGAGGGCAAATGATCCAGGACTAGTTTATGATACCCCATTTGAGGACTATGTACCTTATTTTTGTGGTTTAAACTATACCAATCGAGAGGTAGGTAAAATGTTACAACGTCAGGTGAATTGTTTGAAGGTGAAAAGTATCCCTGAAGCACAATTAAACTATCCTTCATTTTCCATATTCAGACTTGGATCAACTCCTCAAACATATACCAGAACTGTGACCAACGTTGGTGACGCAACATCATCTTACAAAGTGGAGGTAGCTTCACCAAAAGGCGTTGCCGTGGAAGTTAAGCCCACAGAGCTAAATTTCTCTGAGTTGAACCAGAAGTTAACATACCAAGTGACATTTTCCAAGACAACCAACAGCTCAAACTTTGTGATTGTTGATGGATTCTTGAAATGGACTTCTAATAGGCACTCAGTGAGAAGTCCAATTGCAGTTGTGTTAGCCTAGTGAAAAACTGGCTTTATAAGTGCATAAAGACATTTGATTGTAGTGAAAATGCTGTTTGTTTTCACAATATACTTTATGTTACTTTTACATTATTAATTGTATATTTACAGCTGATTGAAAAATACAAAAGAATATCCTCTTTGATTAATGCACATTAATTTCTATTAGTGACCATGCCCTGCTCAACTTTTCTTCTTGAACTAGACAATAGCAAGCACGAGCCTTAGGTAAATTAATATGATTATAATTTAATTGATTTAAATAATATTTATTAAGTTGAATTCATTTAATTCGAATATGATTTGTTATAGTTCTATAAGTTTGAATTTAGGTCAATGGGTTGATGAGTGCTTAATCTTCCATAAAATGAAGGGTTTAAATTTCAGTAGCGTTTTATTCTTAACATTAATTACTTATTCTCTAAATTATTTTTCAAGAATTAATACCTCTTAGAAAAAATAGTAGGAAATGTGATTGACGAAGAAGATGGATTGAGGCGTGTAAAATCACTTTATTTAAAGAGATATTCCCCGTATACATATTGGAAAATACAAATAAATCCCTCTTGGATACAATAAAATCCTATATTTATACATGCAATTTTTTCTTAGACTACTTATAGAGAGTCTTTATTATATTTGTTGAACTTAAGAGATAATTTTTCATAGTCATGTTCTTTCACGAACATATGACTTTTCATAATAGTCATGTCCTTTCATGAAAAGTTGTGTCAATTTAATTTAAAAATTTTATATATTACAAAATATTCGACAATACTAACATCAATTATTAGGATTATTAATGTGGTAAAATAGTCACGTCAATCATTATTTTCTCAATAAATATGTCAAGTTCAAATATGATAAGTAAAAAGTTAACGAAAAAGTATTGAAAAGAATCAAAAGGTAAATTAGAAAAAATAATCTTCAATGGTCATATCAATCATTGTTTTCTTAATAGATATGTCAAGTTCAAATGTGATAAGTGGAAAGTAAATTAAACGAAAAAGTATTAAAAGAGTTAAAAGATAAATTAATAAAAACACTCTTTTTGTTTATGATTTTTTTAAAAGTGTGTAAATAAAATGTAAACTAATAATATGAAGGAATAGATTCATTAATAATTGTGCATAGATAATTTCTCTCTTAATATTACTCACATATGGAATAAACCAAAAAAAAGTTTTAAAAAAATAACAACTAATCATGAAATGACAAAGCACACATTTTGATACCTCAAATTTAAACTCACTCTTCTATTATAGTAAATTTAATTATTTTGAACATATAAATAACTTTTTGAGATAATAAATATTATCTGAATGACTCGATAAAAATTTCAGTTCATACTTAAATTTGGGAAATTTGTGGTTACCTTTAGTGACTTTAAAAATAAAGTTTTTAGTCTTTGGTGACTTTCGAAAAGTAATTGGAACATTAATGCTTAACTTTATCAATAAGACAAGAAAAATAATAGAGACAATATCCTATGAATTTTCCTAGGAAAAACATTTGTAATAATTCAAATGAATGCATTGTTGCTATTCGTGTGTTGCCCCTCATGTATTAGTGGCACTAGTTTCAGCACACGTGCGTTGCACGTGTATCCTATGTTAATTTTTTTTTATGTTTCATTATAACAATTAGAATTCTACGTGTACATGCATGTAACGAATAACAAAATCCAACAATTACAAATAAAATTATAAAATTGTGACAAAAACATCAAATGAGGAATCTTATTTTAATGTATAAAATTTATCTAACAAACTGTAAATTTAGAACTTTAGATAGTAACAAAAGATTAACTTTAGCCTAAAGAAAAATACAATTAAAACAATCAAAAATTTATGGAAAATCAAATTAAAGAAGTTTAATCACAATAACATCAAACGAGGAATCTTATTTTAATGTATAAAATTTATCAACAACTGTAAATTTAGAACTTTAGATAGTAATTAGCCAATCTGCATTATATATAGTCACAAAAGATTAACTTTAGCCTAAATAAAAATACAATTAAAACAATCAGAAATTTATGAAAAATCAAATTAAAGAAGTTTATAGAGAGAAAACACATACAAAATAAACAAAGAAAAAAACATGCAACAACATACACATTCTTTTGAAGACTTTAATCATAACAATATGTATATGGAAAAAAAGAAATACAAAATCACTATATATTTTTTCGAGTTTTTGGCGACACTTCTCCCATAAACAATTATAATTCAAGAGACTTCTTTATTTAGTTAAAGTATGAATCAAATAGAACAATAATGATATAAGTGGCACTATTTAAACTATAGAATGAAAAAAATAACCTTAGTTAGAATACTCATGAAAGAAATAAAGATGTATATGGATAAAAATAGAGTAATTAGATGGTGTAGGTTATGAAGATGAATATGTTATTCCTTATTACAATGAAAAGAAAGAATACAATAACTGCAGTTGTTATTCAAAATAATAGTAGCAATTAAAGTTGCACCAAGTAATTTGTCTAAAGTATTATTGTGAAACAATGCAAATCTTTAGTGGGCATTGATTATGGTCTTTATATATTGATTTAACTCAATGATCCCATATTAAAATAATTTACATTTTAGTATAAAGAAAAATATTCAGAGAATTGGAACTATTTGTCTTTAAAAGGGTAGAAATGCCTAATATTTATTTATAAATATTGTCTTTCAACTTTTTGACTTTAACCAAAATTTTTAATATTTAGTGTGGCATATAGAATGATTACTATTTATAAATAAATATTTTATAATATTTTAATTTAATACAGGATAAAATGATAATCTAATTTTATACGCTATTATTTAAATATTTTTTTACCCTTCAACCAAAAACAACCTCCACAGGCAAAAAATAGACAAATACAATGAGAACTTATCACACAGTGTAATATAATACCAAAAGATTGAAGAGAAGACGCCATATCAGAAAGAAAATTTATGCATTAGTATTGTATCATATATAGCCAAAAAGAACATACACAATGAAATTAATTTTATACAATGACTATTAATCAAAGAAATATAATTTTTTTTATGAACATCATATCTCAAAATTGTAGTCCACCTTACTTTTTTTTCTATTAATATATCGACATATTATTAAAGTATAACAAAAAATCATTTAATATAGAAGGAAGAATTATAATTAACAAAACTAAAACGGGAAGAACAAGGAAAAAGTTGTAATCTAAATCGTGACTTACTCTTTCAATAGATTTATTGTACGTTCATCTAAATGTTAACATAGCATTTTCAAATGTATTAGAACCATACTGTGCCATCACATAGTTTCATGCAATAGAGAAGACCAAGAAAATTTTCAAAAAAAGGGTTAGAATATGAATTCTTGTACTTTTGAGTGCTCTTGATTTGTATTGTTATTTTCTTTCTCTATGTCTTAAATATCTATACATTTCAATAATATGTGGAAGATGAAAATAATTTAAGTTCATTAAAAAGAGTGAAGTAACATATGAAAGTTCAAAAGGGTGATCTTTTCATTTACAATATTCATTGTAATTAATGTAAGTTAAGTAGTGCCTTCAAAATTTAAAACTGAAAAAACCTTTCAACTTCAGTAATTAAGTGATGCATGAATAAATAAGAGTAATAGAAAGACTTTAGGAATCTTATTGATTATTTTTCTAATTGAAAGTCATTGACTGAATTAACTTTAAATACTTACGAAAATTAAATAGATATACATATTATTGTGTAATTAAAATATTTATATTTAATTAAATAATAAATTAAATCTTAATTTAGTAAAAGGGCAAAATGGTAATTCAACTTTTCACTATAGAGCTTCCCACTTATAATAATATATGATTATTTTATACTTAGAAATAAATTTGCACTGCCTAAACCCTTATTACTACTTAATAGAGTAAGGATTGTTCAAATCCGTATAATAAATATTTTTATTCTTAATTATCCTTTTTTTGTACGACTAGTGAAATGGATGAATCAAGAATTAGGACGAATATGATTCTAATGTAATAAGAAATGAATTTTGGAATTTTCCCTACCTAAACCCTCACAATAATTAATAGAGTAAGAATTGTTCAAATTCGCATAAAGAAATTTTCTCATTCTTAATTAACCCCTTTCCGCACGCCAAATGAAATTGAACGAATAAAAAATGTACATGAACTTGATTCAATATCATGATAAAAAAAAACTTAGCTTAGTCCTAACTCGGCCTCAAAATAGCTCATTAAGACACACTGCCCAAGATCGTAAAGGGAGGGGCTTTATGCAATGTATCAATCTTGTATAATTATGTATATATGATGTATAACTATGTATCAGAGATGTATATACATCCATAAACTCTGTTTGTACAATGTTTATGCATTGTATCTGTTCATCTTCCTCAACAATGTGTTTTCTTGAATCTCAACCAATTCAAATCTTCACTAAATATGACTCAACACTTTACGAACGCGCATAATTTTATGCATATCGTGCCCCTAGGGGTGTACAAAAACGAACAGAAAATCGAATCAAATCGCAAATCGAGTCAACCCCAAAAAAAAACCCGACTAGTAGTGGCTTGGTATTGAAAAAAAAAACCCGACTATATTTGGGTTGATTTGGTTTTAACTAGAAAAAACCAACCCGATATTATATATGTTATTTTAAATTTATTTTATATATATAAATATTTACTTTGATATAATTTTAAAATATTTTTTATACTATTTCATAATTTTATCTTTTAATATATTATTTCAAGTTTAGAACTTAGAATTTGAAATGTCCAATAAAGATTTTAGTTCATAAATGTTGATAATTGTAATAATACTTAAATCATAATCAAATTAATACTAATGCAAAAAGAAAATCAATTCAACACTAAGAATGACAATAATATTGAATAGTTGTTCTTTAGTTTTACATTAGTTTAGATAATTAACATACATAATTAATTTTAATTTTTCTTAAATATTTAATAATGTAACTAATACTTATTAAACTTATTTTAACATGATTTAATACTTTTAAATTATGATCATTTTCATTATGACTTTACAATATTTATTTTATATGATGATTTCATTATTATTTAATTGAATGTTTTTGAGTCATCAATACTCATCTCATGTTTTGTGTTACTTTTAACATCTTAGATAATTGTACTTTGGTTGGACTAAAGAAAATTCTGAAGCACAAGTTAATTATATGTTTGTATGCAAACTTTACCGAAAAATCCAAAAAACTGAAAAAATTCGAGGTTTATTATTTGGTCTGATTTATAAATTTAAAAATTCGACACAATGGTTTCGTTTGATATTTGAAAAAGCCGAACCAACCCGAGGTTGAAAAACCCAAAATATTCAAATTTTATTAGTTTGGTTTGATTTATAAATTTAAATTTTTTATACAAAAGGTTTGGTTTGATATTTAAAAAATCCGAACCAACACAATCATGTACACCCTTACGTGCCCCAAAGAAAGGAAAACAAATAATTTTTTTACCACAAAGAATTGATTGAAATTCGTTGTTTACTTCCCTTTTTTGATATACATAGGTTATATATTAATTATACACTTATTATTCATGAATTAAATACATACTCCCTCAGTCCTATTTTATGTGGCACCATTTTCTTTTTGGTCAGTCCCAAAAAGAATGTCACATTTTCTTATATGGTAGGGCAAGTATTTAAAGGTACAATTTCTCTTTTACCCTTGTTGGTCCTACTTAATTTTAAATAGTACTCTAATACATTTATGAGGAGAGAGAAACTTGAGTCCACTTTTGAAGGACAATTTGGTAAACAATTCAAAAAGTCTTCATTTATTTCTTGAACTCTGTGCCAAGTCAAATAGTGTCATATAAAATGAGACGGAGTGAGTATATTATATATCTATCCTCTATTAATTTCATTCCTTGGATTTCCACATGTAAAGACAATATTTTTTTCTAGCAGCCCCTGTTGGTCCTTTGGTGCCCCCACAAGTAATCAAGTAGACTGAAATGTAGTGCCAATTTTCTCTAGGAATTTCTGCAGTAAATAAATAGATAAATAGGGATTTCCACATATAAAAACACAACACAAAATAAATAAAAGTTTAAGTTGTGTTGGGATATTAAGTCTTGGGTCAACTTCTGTTAGGTAAATGAGTTTGATGATTAGTATACGCCAATTTTACGAGTAATTATTATGATGATAATAGTTTAAAAGTTCAAATAATATATGAAGTCAAAATTTAAATTAAGTGTAATTTTCTATCGATTGACATGTATGTGATTATCTCACTCGCCTCTTTCTTATCTCCTGTATACATGTAGTTAATACAATTCTCATGATGTTTATGGAGGATGATTCACATATATCTGGGTATCTCGGTCGCCTCTCTCCGTTTTTCTCTCGTATTTTTCACTATTTTTTCTATTTGGTAGCAAAAATACATATATATAGATTAGTGTATCTGACTTAACATCTGTAATGAAACTGTAAATTAGTTAAACTATATATATAGTTATTTCAAACTATAAAGAAAACTAGTAAATATTATAGAAATATTTATGTAATTAGATAATCTTCAGTTTTATTTCTCGGATGGTTTTCGCTTTAGAAAGTACCTACTTTCACCTTGGTATACCTCTATTGAATATGGCATGTTTCTAATGTTCTTTATCACATTCAAGTGCATGGATGTACCTTTTTTCAATCGAAAATGACATAAATAATCTAAACTTTTAACAGATGTTATATATGAGCTTTTTTCCTAAAGTTCATTAACAAATTTGAGCGATTTTCCTATTAGGGATAAAAAGAAATTAAAGAAGAATAATACTCTAATACTTTTCATTTTCACTGTTTTACTTTCCCTTTTTGGGTATGCATAGATTATACACTTATTATTCATAGACTAGGTACATATATTATATATCTGCAAATTTTAGTTTTAAATCCTTGAATGGATGTTTACTCTTCCAGGAAGGATCCGAAATAGCTGCATGTTTTCGAACACTTGCAACTTTTTTTTTATTACAAAGTGATTGTTTAACATTTAGGGTGTGTTTGGTATGAATGAAAATGTTTTCCATGGAAAATGTTTTCCTAGAAAATGTTTTCCTGGAAAACAAGTAGATTTTGGACTTATTTTCTCATATTTGGTTGGTGAGTAGAAAATATTTTTTGGAAATGACTTTTAGTGTTTGATTTATGAATAAAAAATATTTTTGAGGAACATCTTTTATTTTTACTAAGTAGAAAATAATTTATGAAATTGAAAATATTTTTTAAAAATAATTTTTTTTTGGGTGAGGTGGTGGGGGTGGGGGTAGTGAGGGGAGGCAGGAGGAGGGGGTAGGAGTGAAAAAATAAAAATTTGAAGTTGATAGTATTTTTAAAAAGCAAAATTAATTTTTTGGGGGTGTTNATTGGAGGAGAGCTTTGGAAAATGTTTTCCTTAATTTTTGAAGGGAAGTCATTTTCCTTAATTTTGAGGAAAATGAGTTGATTTGGAAAACATTTCCCAAAACTTTTGCCCCAATCAAACATGAGAAAATTGGAAAACATTTTCCAGAAAATGTTTTCCTTCATACCAAACAAACTCTTAAATATATTATAGTGGATGTCATTTGGAAAATAAAACTATAGAATATAATTTTCTGATACTGGAGAAGTGATAATTTTGTACATACACATGGTCTTTTTTCCACAATAATTTTTCTAGAAGTTGAATAGGTCAATAATAAAACACTATAAAAAGAGAGTTGCTTTAAAGCAGAAAAATTCATCAAATACACAGTCCAAATACATCAGCACTTCTTATATTTGCAGCCATGGGATTCTTGAAAATCCTTTTTGTTTTCATCTTTTGTTCATTCCCATGGCCTACTATTCAGAGTAATCTCGAGACTTATATCGTCCATGTTGAATCCCCTGAAAGCCTAATTACTGCTCAATCATCGTTAATGGATTTAGATAGCTATTACCTTTCTTTTTTGCCTAAAACTACTAGCGCAGTTAGCTCTAGTGGAAATGAAGAGGATGCTACAATGATCTATTCTTATCACAATGTGATGACAGGGTTTGCAGCAAGATTAACTGCCGCACAAGTGAAGGAAATGGAGAAGATACACGGCTTTGTCTCTGCTCAGAAACAGAGGATTTTGTCTTTGCACACTACTCATACTCCAAGTTTTCTTGGTTTGCAGCAGAACATGGGCTTGTGGAAAGATTCCAATTTTGGAGAAGGCGTGATCATCGGAGTTCTAGACACTGGAATTCTTCCTGATCATCCTTCATTTAGCGATGTTGGGATGCCTCCCCCGCCTGCTAAGTGGAAAGGAGTTTGTGAGTCCAATTTCACAAACAAGTGTAACAACAAGCTCATTGGAGCCAGGTCTTACAAACTTGGCAATGGTTCCCCGATAGATGATGATGGACATGGTACACACACAGCAAGCACAGCTGCGGGGGCTTTTGTGAAAGGTGCCAATGTATATGGCAATGCTAATGGAACTGCAGTTGGTGTTGCTCCTCTTGCCCATATAGCCATATATAAGGTGTGTAACTCTGTTGGTTGTTCTGACAGTGATATTTTAGCAGCCATGGATTCAGCTATAGATGATGGACTAGATATTCTTTCTATATCCATTGGTGGTTCTCTGAGACCTCTTTATGATGAAAGTATTGCTCTCGGGGCGTACAGTGCAACACAAAGAGGCATTCTTGTTAGTTGCTCAGCAGGCAATAATGGTCCTTCAACTGCCTCAGTAGATAACTCAGCCCCTTGGATTCTTACAGTAGGTGCCAGCACGCTTGATAGAAAGATAAAATCTACTGTTAAGCTTGGAAATGGAGAGGAATTTGAAGGAGAATCTGCTTATCGTCCAAAGATTTCCAACTCAACATTCTTCACTCTATTTGATGCTGCAAAAAATGCAAAAGATCCATCTGAAACCCCTTATTGCAAACCAGGGTCACTCACTGACCCTGCAATAAAAGGAAAGATAGTATTATGTCGTGCAGGTGAACTTTCAAATATTGAAAAAGGACAAGCTGTGAAGGATGCTGGAGGTGTTGGCATGATTGTCATCTACCCATCACAATATGGTGTCACTAAATCAGCTGATGCTCATGTTCTTCCAGCATTGGTTGTTTCAGCTGCAGATGGAACGAAAATCCTTGCTTACATGAACTCAACATCAAGCCCTGTTGCTACAATTGCATTCCAAGGAACAATAATTGGAGACAAAAATGCTCCTATGGTTGCTGCATTTTCCTCAAGAGGACCAAGTAGAGCTAGTCCTGGAATCTTGAAGCCTGACATAATCGGTTCTGGTGCTAATATCCTTGCTGCTTGGCCTACCTCCGTGGATGACAACAAGAACACCAAATCCACATTCAATATCATATCAGGCACCTCAATGTCTTGCCCTCACCTTAGTGGCGTAGCAGCTCTGCTGAAGAGAGCACATCCTGATTGGTCTCCTGCTGCTATTAAGTCTGCAATCATGACAACTGCTTACACTTTAAACCTTGCCAGTAGTCCAATACTAGATCAAAGGTTACTTCCTGCAGACATCTTTACAACTGGTGCAGGACATGTTAATCCATCAAGGGCAAATGATCCAGGACTAGTTTATGATACCCCCTCCGAGGACTATTTACCTTATTTATGTGGTTTGAGGTACACAAATGCACAGGTAAGTAAACTGTTACAACGCAAGGTAAATTGATTGCAAGTAAAGAGTATCCCTGAAGCACAATTAAACTATCCTTCATTTTCCATATCGAGACTTGGATCAACTCCTCAGACATACACCAGAACTGTGACCAATGTTGGTGATGTCAAATCATCTTACACGGTGCAGATAGCTTCACCTAAAGGCGTTGTCGTGAAAGTTAAGCCCAGCAAGCTAAATTTCTCGGAGTTGAACCAGAAGTTAACATACCAAGTGACATTTTCCAAGACAATTAACAGCTCAATGTCTGGGGTTGTTGAGGGATTCTTGAAGTGGAATTCTAACAGGCACTCTGTGAGAAGTCCAATTGCAGTTGTGTTGGCATTGGCTAAGTAAGTGCACAAAGTATTCAAACATTTGAAAATGCTGTTTGTTTACACAATAAACGTTCTGTTACTTTTTCATTGTTAAATGTATTGTTTCAATAAACTTTATGTTCACAGATGATTGAAGAAAGCAAAAGCATATCCTCTTTGATATTAGTGGCCTTGCCCTGCTTAACTTTTCTTCTTAGATTTCATTTTTGTTCAACAAATAAAGTGACTTCTCGAGATGATAAATATTAGTTGAGTGACCGAGTAAGAATGTCAGTTCATACTTAAATTTGGGAAATTTGTTGTCACCTACATAATAACACACCCTTTGATCCAGATTATTGACAGTGACTTCAAAAATAAAGTCTTAGTCTTTGGTGACTTCAAAAAGTAATTGTGACGTTAATGCTAAACTTATTAATAGGACAATTAAAATTCTGGAGACATATCCTAAGAATTTCCTAGAAAAAACGTTGTAATTAATTCGATTGAACTTTTATTTTTTAACATATTATGGCCAATTGAGAAATCTATAGCCAACTATACATGTCAAAAATTCTACAATTGAAGGGGACTGATGTACATCATCCATGGTACATATTTGTCTTGCAAAGAAATGAAATTAACCAATACATATTTTGTTTTGTTATAATTTTCACAAAAAAAAAAAACACTAGAATTATAGAATGCATTGTTGCTATTTATGTGTGGCCCATCATGTATTGGTGGCATTATTATACTAAGAAATGAATTTTCCCTACCTAAACCCTTACAAGTAGTTATTAGAGTAAGGGTTGTTCAAATCTATATAAAGAGATGTTCTCATAATTAATAATTTTTCTGCTCGCCAAGTGAAATGGAATGAATCAAGAATTAGGATGAATATAACTCTAATATAATAAGAAATGAATTTTTCATACCTAAACCCTTAAAACTAGTTAATAGAGTAAGGATTGTTGAGATCTACATAAACAGATATTCTCATTCTTAATCAACCCCTTTATGCACGCCCAATGAAATTGAATTAAATAAAAAATTAGGATGGATTTATCTCGCTTTAAAAAGTACCAACTTTTACCTTGATCCACTTTGATTGAATAAGTCATTTTTCCAATGTTCTTATCGCATTGAAGTGCATGGATGAGCCTTTTCTTAACCGTAAATAACATAGATAAGTCAAATTTTAACGAATATCATATATAAGGCCTTTCTTAAAGCTTGGCGATATTTTAACCCTTTTCCCTTTTAGGAAAAAAAAAATTATTTTTCAATTTAGCTAGTCTCATTCACACTACTAACCTTTCTTTTCTTCTCCACATGGTCTTTTTGCCACAATATTTAGTTTTTTTCTAGAAGTTGAATAGGTCACTAACAAAACACTATAAATAGAGTTGCTTCAAAGCAGATAAATTCATCAAATAAACTTTCTAAAAACATAATCAGTTCTTGTATTAGCAGCCATGGGATTCTTGAAAATATTTCTTGTTTTCATCTTTTCTTCTTTCCCATGGCCTACTATTCAGAATGATCTCGAGACTTATATAGTCCATGTTGAATCCCCTGAAAGCGTAATTTCTACACAATCATCGGTAACGGATTTAGATAACTATTATCTTTCTTTTTTGCCTAAATCTACAACAATCAGCTCAAGTGAAAATGAAGAGGCTGCTAGCATGCTCTATTCCTATCACAATGTGATGAAAGGGTTTGCAGCAAGATTAACGGCAGCACAAGTGAAGGAAATGGAGAATAAACACGGCTTTGTCTCTGCTCAGAAACAGAGGATTTTCACCTTGCATACTACTCATACTCCGAACTTTCTCGGTTTGCAACAGAACATGGGCTTGTGGAAGGATTCCAACTATGGGAAAGGCGTGATCATTGGAGTTATAGACACTGGAATTTATCCTGACCATCCTTCATTTAGCGACTTTGGGATGCCTCCTCCGCCTGCTAAGTGGAAAGGAGTTTGTGAGTCTAATTTCAAAACCAAGTGTAACAACAAGCTCATTGGAGCGAGGTCTTACCAAATTGCTAACGGTTCCTTGATAGATGATAATGGACATGGTACACACACAGCAGGCACAGCTGCAGGAGCCTTTGCAAAAGGTGCTAATGTATTTGGGAATGCTAATGGCACTGCTGTTGGTGTTGCCCCTCTTGCCCACCTAGCCATATATAAGGTTTGCAATTCTGATGGCGAGTGTCCTGACTGTGATATTTTAGCTGCCATAGATTCAGCTATAGATGATGGAGTAGATATTCTTTCAATATCCTTGGGTGGATCTCCAAGCCCTTTCTATGATGACTGTATCGCTCTTGGGGCATACAGTGCAACAGAAAGAGGCATTCTTGTAAGTTCTTCTGCAGGCAATGAAGGTCCTTCTGTTGCCTCAGTGGAAAAAGCAGCCCCGTGGATTCTTACAGTAGGTGCCAGCACACTTGATAGAAAGATAAAAGCTACTGTTAATCTCGGAAATAGAAAGAAATATGAAGGAGAATCAACTTATCGTCCAAAGATTTCCAGCTCAACATTCTCCACTCTATATGATGCTGCAAAAAATGCAAGTGAAACTCCTTATTGCAGACCAGGATCACTCACTGACCCTGCTGTAAGAGGAAAGATAGTATTATGTCTACAAGATGATATTGTTTCCAATATTGAAAAAGGACAAGCTGTGAAGGATGCTGGAGGTGTTGGCATGATTATCATCAACCAGCCAAGTTACGGTGCCACTAAATCAGCTGATGCTCATGTTCTTCCAGCAATGGATGTTTCAGCTGCAGATGGAACAAAAATCCTTTCCTATATGCACTCAACATCAAACCCTATTGCTAGAATCACATTCCATGGAACAGTAATTGGAGATAAATATGCTCCCATAGTAGCTGCATTTTCTTCTCGCGGACCAAGTGAAGCTAGTCCTGGAATCTTGAAACCAGACATAATCGGTCCTGGTGTTAATATCATTGCTGCTTGGCCTACCTCTATGGATGGCAACAAAAACACCAAATCCACATTCAATATTATATCAGGCACCTCAATGTCTTGCCCTCACCTTAGTGGCGTAGCAGCTCTGCTGAAAAGCACACATCCTGATTGGTCTCCTGCTGCTATTAAGTCTGCAATCATGACAACCGCTGACACGTTAAACCTTGCCAATAGTCCAATACTAGACGAAAGACTCCTTTTTGCTGACATCTATGCAATTGGTGCAGGACATGTTAATCCATCTAGGGCAAATGATCCAGGACTAGTTTATGATACTCCATTTGAGGACTATGTAGCTTATTTGTGTGGTTTGAACTACACAAATCCGCAGGTAAGTAAACTCTTACAACGCAAAGTGAATTGCTGGGAGGTTGAAAGTATCCCTGAAGCACAATTAAACTATCCTTCATTTTCCATATCCGGACTTGGATCAACTCCTCAGACATATACCAGAACAGTGACCAACGTTGGTGACGCCAAATCATCTTACAAAGTGGAGATAGCTTCACCAAAAGGTGTTGTCGTGGAAGTTGAACCCTCCGAGCTGAATTTCTCCGAGTTGAACCAGAAGTTAACATACCAGGTAACATTTTCCAAGACAATCAGCAGCTCAAAGCCTGAGGTTGTTGAGGGATTCTTGAAGTGGAATTCTAATAAGTACTCTGTGAGAAGTCCAATTGCAGTTGTATTAGTATTGACTACATAAGTGCAGAAAATGCTGTTTTTCTTTATTTTACTTTTTCAATCTTTTATTACTATTTTGATTTTCACTGGTCTTTAATAATTTTATCATTATGAAATATTGTTTCAATGTTTGTTCACAACTGATTAAATAATATGAAACCATTACTTTTCCTTTATCATTACATTTTATATATTTCTTTTCTTTTCTTTCTTGATTTCATTATTTTCATAGAAAAAAATCGACTTTTTGAGATAATAAACATAAGGTGAGTGATCATGTGAGAATTTCTGTTATTATTCGAATCTGAAAAATTTGTTGTTAGTTACCTAATAACGTAGCCTTTAATCATGACTCCGAATCTTGATTGTGACATACTTACTTCTATTTTTCTTATATCAATAACTTGATTAAAATGTAATTATCTTCGAGAATAAAAAGTTTGTTATGTTTAATACCTTTAGTTTGACCGATATCGATCTTAATTGTAGTTTCTTTTCATTAGCAAATTGCCTAACGCTCTTTTTTTTTTTTTGTTAACAATGTATCTTATTGTTGTGATATTATTAACCATGTGATTTATTTGAAGTGTTTTATTGATCCCTGATAAAGATTATTTGTTTTATTTTATTTATTATATATAATAAAGTTTCTAATTAATTAAGTTATTATGTTTATATGTGACTCTTTTATTTATACTAGTTTTCGGAACGTGCGTTGCACGTTTGTTCCATACAATTATTATATAGAAAATATTGAATTTAAAAATATTAGTTTTACCAATTTATATTTTATTCATTAAATAAAATTCATAATAATCGAATATTACATTGACCATCAAGCAAGAAATATGGAAGAATAATAATATTACTATAGCATCTAATAATATGAATATATCTATATGATTTATCCTTAATAATCTCTCATTACGCTCCATATACTAAGTACACAAATATGTATCTACTTAAAGAAACTATATCAGTAAGGAAAGGATAAAAGAAAAAAATATTATAAAAGTACATTTAAAAATGAATATAAAAGTCATAAATTAGTAATTTCAGCACTAATAAAAATATACATAACATTCATAATTTCATAGTAGATTAAATTAAAGAAGTATAAATCGGTAAAGAATACAAAAAAATTAAACAGATAAGAACAAATACAACATTCATACCCTTCTTAAGACTTTAATTATAACATATATATAGTAAAAAGAAATACTTAAGGAGTAAAGTTCTTGATGATACCTTCTCCCGTAACAAAAAAAAACATCTAAAATTATAAAGATAAAACTATGATACAAAATATCATTCTAATTAAGATCAAATAAATATTAATATTTAAAACAAAAAAAGTACATGAAAATTGCCTAATGATTCACATCAACAAGAGGTAAGTGATAGTTTTTCTGTAGTCTAACAAAAGAGGAGTAAGAATAAAATGATAAATGGGAAAAAAATAGTATTACCTTATGCTAGACAAAATTCAACAAATAAGAGGGCGATAGTAATAGTAGTTTTTCTGTAGTCTAACAGAAGAGGAGTGAGAATAAAATGATAAAGAAATTTGATAGGGTGATAACTTTATAAAGTGCAAAAAATATGAAAAGGGTATAGAATATTTAACTGATTGAAGTTTAAAAGACAAAAGATATAAATACTGTAATATGAAAAGTTTGATACATTAGTTAAATGATCAGGATAAAATAATTATTTTTAACATGATTAGGGATATTTTTGTAATTCAACTTTCAACTATGGAGCTTCATGCTTTTAGTATAATATGATAGTAAATGATTTTTTGTATGAAGTTGTTTAATTCATACACAAAATATTAAAATTGTCGGTTCTTGTAAGTTACTATCATTGTTCACAATCAAAGATGAGGTAGGACAGACATATTGATGATTGTATCACAAGATTAAAAATGATTCGATCTTAATTATGAGAAATTCTAACTTCTTGTATTAGTACATTTTGTATGTATTAAATGAACCAAATAGAGATATTATTTTTGGTTCTAATATTAATAAACAATATCTTTAGTCCATTACATGACTACTCTTAATTTTAATATAATTATTATGATCTATGTAGTTTAATTTATTATTTTAATATATTAAAATGTGAAACTCTATTACGAGTCAATATATTCTTAATAGATTGAATGATGAAAAATCACATTAATAAATAATAATTGGTTGATATAACCATGTCTGAAATTTGAGATAGAAGATACCCCATTATGATTACTTATAAGTTTTTCATGCGACCCAGGATTCGATTTTCATGTGAGACCCAGGATTCGAGATAAGAGATAAGTATAAAATAGAGGGTTAAACTAGTTAGTTAATTAAATTTTTTTCAGAAGTTTATTTTAATTGATTAGTATCGATAAAATTTAATGTGGAAAATTAAATAAATTGTAGTAGTAAATTTCGAAATTAAATTGCGAAGTATAATTACAAATTTTATTGGTACAAACTACAATATGGAATTTTATTAAAATATGGTTAATTCATGTTTTTATGAACTAATATTATAATGGAAATTTACGATACTAAAATTGTGATTTATGTTGTATTTGACTAATTTATAAGTTGAACAACCATTATGGAACAAGTATTTCTTTTATTTTTGTCATGAATGAATTAATAACTTTATTTTGTTCAATGCCGGGTTGGCTGACGCATAAGATTAATGACAGAACAAATTTTTCTTTTCCGATCTTTTAATTCCTGCCTTGTTCATTCGACTGAAAATCCACGAAAAATCATAAATTTTCTAAAAACGTTTTTACCAAATCAACCAGGGAAACAAAACGTAGCATTAAATGGTATTATATTTAGTTATAATGTAAATTCATGATATTGAATAATATTTTTTCTCTCCAAATTCTAACCCTTATACTAGTCATACGTCTATTCTCTTAATTGCCACAAGTAATATAACGATATAGCATTCTTTTTCCAGTTGCAAGTGGTGAACTTTTTGGAACAAAATAAAAAATTACGAAAAACAATGTTCACTATTTAAATTTTATAGTCACATCTTTGATAGAAGATACATATTTAGTTTAAACAGAAAAATCAAATAATTTGTATGCCTGATTCAATTCGGTGGCAACACCATAATTTTAGTGAAATAACATTTAAACTACTAAAAATATTAAAGAATGTAATACATAACTCACAATGTCATGGAACATTTCAAAAGTCAAGAAAATATTTAAAAAAATATTATCTGTATTTTTAGTATCTAAATTAATATAGTCCATGATGTTTTAAGGTATAGATTTGTGGCTATTGAAAAAATGATTAATTAAGCTATAATAATTTTAAAAAATAATTTGGAAGTGTCTAAATCTTGATCATCCTATTTTAAAGAGGTCAGGTGTAACGTCTCTTTCTCATGCTTAATAAATTTATAGTTTAATCTCAAATAATTTATTTATTTATTTTGCAAAAAAAACAAATTATCATGTTTGAAGATGAAGTTATGACTTTTGGAGAATATAAGTAATGTACACTAGATATATGATACAATTACCCAAACACCAATCTAAAATTTTAACTTAATGAATTTGATTTTTAAAGTTCTTCACATTGAGTTCACTACAATTTTAAAATTATGATTGATTTTGTCAAATTATTGGAAAAGATTAAAACTTATATATAAAACTAATTAGAAGTTATGATATTTTATTATAGAAGTAGTTAACATCAGCCTGTTGGGATTTTTAAATTTTATTGAAATTCCCTATCACTATCTCAGCGTTAGTTAAGAGGGATACAATAGGGGAATGTTAAATGTACATGTATAATACAATTTTGGGGGAAAAGCTAATAACATTATTTCAAGTCATATTGTACTTTTATTAGTATTATTATTATAGTTCTGGTGTCTAGATTAATTTATCGTACCTCAACTAATTTCACATCATACTAGGTCAAAATTCTATTGTGGCATCCGAAAGTATTAGAAGGTAGCATGTGGCGATTGAGGCTAGTCAAACTCCAGCTCAACAATGCTCAGTTTGCACTAATGCTCACCCAAAAGGCAAAAGTTGTGGCAGAGATTGCGGGTTATCCTAGGGTTCCAAGCTCTCAAGTGATTTAGGATATATTTCTAGACTTTTTTAGGTCCCCACGAGGATGACCTAACGATCGAGCCATTACACACCGGAGTAACCTTCTATAGATATCAGGTTAAAAACTCAGCTACTATACACTAGGTGTGTGAGTCCGTTAGCTCTAACATATATGAGCACCTTGGCAAAAATCACGTCCATTAAGAAATCAGCAAACATAATGTGTAGTTTACTAAACTACCCTTGTTATATACTTCCCTTAAAAATTGAACACCATTAATATAAGGGTCTGGTTGAAAAACATACTAATTTTCGTCTTGAATTTCTAACGTCACACTCATTTTGGGACGGAGTGAGTACTTGCGAGACGAACAAGACACCTCATGTATTAGTTAAGTCATGCTCAAGTTGGCTCGAACATTACTTAAAAAGTATATTGTAGATTAATGACTTCATCTATATGATGTTGCTATGCCAACTTCATTAAAAAAATAGAAGTTAAGTATAATAAAATCGTTTTAGCGTATAGATGACCAATTCACATTCTATTTTCTATTTAATCCAAGAATGACTATTTCACATTTCTAAAACTACCTTCTGACTTGCAAATAAAAAAATAAACTTCCAATTTGTATATATATCCTCAATGAAAATTCAGAAAACAGACACCACCAAATAACATCTCTTTCTTTAGTAGTAAAATTATGATGGCTCAATACAGTTCAATTCTTACTATAATTGGGCTGATTTGTGTGCTCTTTTCATTTACTACTCATGCAGCTGAACAGAACAATTCACAAATCTATATTGTTCATTGTGAGTTCCCTTCTGGGGAAAGGACTGCAGAATACCAAGATTTAGAAAGCTGGTATCTTTCTTTCTTGCCTGCAACAACCTCCGTTAGTTCTCGTGAGGCACCACGTTTAATATATTCCTATCGAAATGTCTTAACAGGCTTTGCAGCTAAGTTATCACAAGAAGATATAAAGGAAATGGAAAAAAAGGAAGGATTTGTTTCTGCACGCCCCCAGCAGTTTGTTAGTTTACACACCACACATAGTGTCAATTTCTTGGGGTTGCAACAGAACATGGGGTTCTGGAAAGACTCTAATTATGGGAAAGGTGTGATCATCGGAGTTCTAGACACTGGAATTCTTCCTGACCATCCTTCATTTAGTGACGTTGGGATGCCTACCCCACCTGCTAAGTGGAAAGGAGTTTGTGAGTCAAATTTTACGAACAAGTGTAACAAAAAGCTCATTGGAGCGAGGTCTTACCAACTTGGCAATGGTTCCCCGATAGATGGTAATGGACACGGTACACACACAGCAAGCACAGCTGCAGGAGCCTTTGTGAAAGGTGCTAATGTATATGGCAATGCTAATGGAACTGCAGTTGGCGTTGCTCCTCTTGCCCATATAGCCATATATAAGGTATGTGGTTCCGATGGCAAGTGTTCTGACAGTGATATTTTAGCTGCCATGGATTCAGCTATAGATGATGGAGTAGATATTATTTCAATGTCCCTTGGTGGAGGTCCAGTCCCTTTCCATAGTGACAATATTGCTCTCGGGGCGTACAGTGCAACACAAAGAGGCATTCTTGTAAGTGCCTCTGCTGGAAATAGTGGTCCATCCCTTATCACAGCAGGAAACACCGCCCCTTGGATTCTTACGGTAGGCGCCAGCACTACTGATAGAAAGATAAAAGTTACTGTTACACTTGGAAATACAGAGGAATTTGAAGGGGAAGCTTCTTATCGTCCACAGATTTCCGACTCAAAATTCTTCACTCTGTATGATGCTTCAAAAGGTAAAGGTGATCCATCTAAAACCCCTTACTGCAAACCAGGGTCACTCACTGACCCTGCAATAAAAGGAAAGATAGTCATATGTTATCCAGGTGTCGTTTCTAAGGTTGTAAAAGGACAAGCTGTGAAGGATGCTGGAGGTGTTGGCATGATTGCCATCAACCTGCCAGAAGATGGTGTCACAAAATCAGCGGATGCTCATGTTCTTCCAGCTTTGGAGGTTTCGGCTGCAGATGGAATCAGAATTCTTACTTATACAAACTCAATATCAAATCCTACAGCTAAAATCACATTCCAAGGAACAATAATTGGAGATGAAAACGCTCCCATAGTTGCTTCATTTTCTTCTCGCGGACCAAATAAACCTAGTCCTGGCATCTTGAAACCTGACATAATCGGTCCTGGTGTTAATATCCTTGCTGCTTGGCCTACCTCCGTGGATGACAACAAAAAAACCAAATCCACATTCAATATTATATCAGGCACCTCGATGTCTTGCCCTCACCTTAGTGGCGTAGCAGCTCTTCTGAAGAGCACACATCCTGATTGGTCTCCTGCTGCTATTAAGTCTGCAATCATGACAACTGCTTACACTTTAAACCTTGCCAGTAAACCGATACTAGATGAAAGGTTACTTCCTGCAGACATCTTTGCGATTGGTGCAGGACACGTTAATCCATCAAGTGCAAATGATCCAGGACTAGTTTATGATACCCCCTCCGAGGACTATTTACCTTATTTATGTGGTTTGAGGTACACAAATGCACAGGTAAGTAAACTGTTACAACGCAAGGTAAATTGCTTGGAAGTAAAGAGTATCCCTGAAGCAGAATTAAACTATCCTTCGTTTTCCATATTTGGACTTGGATCAACTCCTCAGACATATACAAGAACTGTGACCAACGTTGGTGATGTTGCATCATCTTACAAAGTGGAGATAGCTTCACCTACAGGAGTTGCCGTAGAAGTTGTACCCACAGAGCTAAATTTCTCCAAGTTGAACCAGAAGTTAACATACCAAGTGACATTTTCCAAGACAACCAGCAGTTCAGAAGTTGTGGTTGTTGAGGGATTCTTGAAGTGGACTTCTACTAGGCACTCTGTGAGAAGTCCAATTGCAGTTGTATTGGTCTAGTGAAAAATTGGCTATATATATAAGTGCATAAAGTACTCAAACATTTGATTGTTTTTACTGTATACTTTATGTTACTTTTTCATTATTAAACAAAGTGTTCCACTGTTTGTTCACAGCTGATTGAAGAACATAAAAGCATATCCTCTTTGATAGAAGTCAGTTTTTCATTGATCGTTTCTTTTACTTTTTATATGTTCCATTTTTTTAAAAGAAAGAGAGTTCAAAAATGCCTGTTAATCTCCAGACTCGAATTATATATTCTGTTTACAAAGCTAGCATATGTAAGAGTTGAGAAAACCTGATAGCATTCATACGATAAATAGCTATTGTCACGAACTTTCAAATTCCATTCGCAAAACTCCAAGATAATGTCCTGAAATTTCAGTTGTAAATTTAGAACATTACAATCGTGTGATATGACATAATTATATTTCTTCAACCCTCTAATTATGAACATTCTCAGGAGAAACTAAAATCATTAAGTATTGAATATAGTAATGAAACAGAATGATGCATATAGGGATCTTAAAAATAATTTGGATGTGTCTTCATCTTGATCATCCCATCTTGAAGAAGTCTGGTGTAAGGTCTATTTCTCATGCTTAGTAAATTTATAGTTGCAGATGAGGTTGTGACTTTTCATGAATATAAATAACGTACACTAGATAGATGATACAGTTGAAAATTATGATTTATAATCTAATGTTTATGAAAATTTTCGGAATAGGGTCAAAATTATCCTGAACTCTGCGAAATAGACCACTGATGATGCCTTCCATTACATTTTGGGATCAAAAGATGTCCCTGCAGTTATCCCAACAGACCACAAGTATCGTCAAGAGATAACAACCCAAATTTTTAGTGATATGGCAAGCCACGTGGAACCAATCCCTTCACTTAACCGTTGACAATTAAGATTCACTACAAGAAACTGGACCTTTACCGGCAACTTTTGGAACTTTGTTGCGACTATTGTCGCTGCTTTCCTAGTTGGCAACTCGTAGATGGAGGGATTAGTCTCACGTCACAAAAAAAATTGGTTTGATAACTTCTGAAGGTATTTGTGGTCTCTTGGGATAATAACAAAGGTATTTTTTATCCCAAAATATGACCGAGGGTATAAGTAGTCTATTTCGAATAGTTCAGGTTGACAAGCATAAATTTAGTTCAAAGATTCCACGATCTTTAGTTAAGGAGGCACCACGCATATTTTTATCTCATTAAAACAAAAGGTCAACTTTAAGTGGTAATGATTTGATTTTTTCAATATATATTGACAAGGCTCAAAAATTATAAAACTTAGAAGTTATCTTTTTTATTATAGAAGTACTTAACATCAGACCTGTTGGGATTTTTTAAACTTTATTGTAATTCCCTTTCACTATCTCAGCGTTAGTTAAGAGGGAATATATAGGGAAATGTAAATTTATTTTTCAAATTTGGGGGAAAAGCTAATTGACATTATTGTTTGAGTTATATAGTACTTTCTTTTTAATTTAATTATATTTGTGGTGTATAAGTTAACTTGTCGCACCTCCACTAATTTTACAGGAGACTATGTCAAAATCCGATTGTGGCATCTGTAGTTTACTTAACTACCCTTATTTTATAAACATCTCTTAAAAATTGAACACTATTAAGAAAATGGAGTATACAGGTATAGTTCAAAAAGTCATACTAATTTTTGTGTGGAATCCCTAACATCACTTACTTTGGGACGGAGTGAGTACTCGGGAGATGAACAAGACGCCTCATGTATTAGATAAGGCGTGTTCAAGTTGACTCGAACATTACTTAAGTATATTGTAGATTGATGACTTCATCTATATGATGTTGCTATTCCAACTTCATTAGCAAATAGAAGTTAAGTATAATAAATTTGTTTTGGCGAATAGATGACCAATTCACTTTCTATTTTCTATTCAATCCAAAGATGACTATTTCACTTTTCTAAAACTAACTTCTGACTTGCAAATTAAAAAATAACTTCCAATGTGTATATATAGCCTCAATCAAAATTCAAAAAGCACACACCAAATAATATCTCTTTCTTTAGTACTATGATGCCCCAATACAGTTCAATTCTTACTATATTTGGGCTGATTTGTGTGCTCTTTTTATTTTCCACTAATGCAACTGAACAGAACAATTCACAAATCTATATTGTTCATTGTGAGTTCCCTTCTGGGGAAAGGAGTGCCAAATACCAAGATTTAGAAAGCTGGTATCTTTCTTTCTTGCCTACAACAACCTCTGATAGTTCTCGTGAGGCACCACGTTTGATATATTCCTATCGAAATGTCCTAACAGGTTTTGCAGCTAAGTTATCACAAGAAGATATAAAGGAAATGGAAAAAATGGAAGGATTTGTTTCTGCGCGCCCCCAGCGGCTACTTAAATTACACACCACACATAGTGTCGATTTCTTGGGGTTGCAACAGAACATGGGGTTCTGGAAAGACTCGAATTATGGGAAAGGTGTGATTATTGGAGTTATTGACTCGGGAATTTTCCCAGATCACCCCTCATTTAGCGATGTCGGGATGCCACCTATCCCTGCTAAATGGAATGGAGTTTGTGAGTCCGATTTCGCGACCAAGTGTAACAACAAGCTCATTGGAGCGAGGTCTTACCAACTTGCTAATGGTTCCCCAATAGATAATGATGGACATGGTACACACACAGCAGGCACAACTGCAGGAGCCTTTGTGGAAGGTGCTAATGTATATGGCAATGCTAATGGCACTGCTGTTGGTGTTGCCCCTCTTGCCCACATAGCCATATATAAGGTGTGTAATTCTAATAGTTGTTCTGACAGTGATATTTTAGCTGCCATGGATTCAGCTATAGATGATGGAGTAGATATTCTTTCAATGTCCCTTGGTGGAAGTCCAGTTCCTTTCTATGAAGACAGTATTGCTTTCGGGGCCTACGCTGCAACAGAAAGAGGGATTCTTGTAAGTTGCTCTGCTGGAAATAGTGGTCCATCCTACATCACAGCATCAAACACAGCCCCTTGGATTCTTACGGTAGGCGCTAGCACTATTGATAGAAAGATAAAAGCCACTGTTACACTTGGAAATACGGAGGAATTTGAAGGGGAATCTGCTTATCGTCCACAGATTTCCGACTCTACATACTTCACTCTATATGATGCTGCAAAAAGTATAGGTGATCCATCTGAAACCCCTTATTGCAAACCAGGGTCACTAACTGACCCTGCAATAAAAGGAAAGATAGCCATATGTCAGGCAGGTGTCGCTTCAAATATTGAAAAAGGACAAGCTGTGAAGGATGCTGGAGGTGTTGGCATGATTGTCATCAACCCATCACAATATGGTGTCACTAAATCAGCTGATGCTCATGTTCTTCCAGCATTGGTTGTTTCAGCTGCAGATGGAAGCAAAATTCTTGATTATACCAACTCAGTATCGAACCCTATTGCTACAATCACAATCCAAGGAACAGTAATTGGAGATAAAAATGCTCCCGTAGTTGCTGCATTTCTTCTCGCGGACCAAGTAAACCTAATCCTGGGATCTTGAAACCTGACATAATTGGTCCTGGTGTTAATATCCTTGCTGCTTGGCCTACCTCCGCGGATGACAACAAAAAAACCAAATCCACATTCAATATTATATCAGGCACCTCGATGTCTTGCCCTCACCTTAGTGGCGTAGCAGCTCTGCTGAAGAGCACACATCCTGATTGGTCTCCTGCTGCTATTAAGTCTGCAATCATGACAACCGCTTACACTTTAAACCTTGCCAGTAAACCGATACTAGATGAAAGGTTACTTCCTGCAGACATCTTTGCGATTGGTGCAGGACACGTTAATCCATCAAGTGCAAATGATCCAGGACTAGTTTATGATACCCCCTCCGAGGACTATTTTCCGTATTTATGTGGTTTGGGATACACAAATGCACAGGTAAGTAGCCTGTTACGACGCACAGTGAAGTGCTTGGAAGTGAATAGTATCCCTGAAGCACAATTAAACTATCCTTCTTTTTCCATATATGGACTTGGATCAACTCCTCAGACATATACAAGAACTGTGACCAACGTTGGTGATGCTACATCATCTTACAAAGTGGAGATAGCTTCACTTATAGGAGTTGCCGTAGAAGTTGTACCCACAGAGCTAAATTTCTCCGAGTTGAACCAGAAGTTAACATACCAAGTGACATTTTCCAAGACAACCAGCAGTTCAGAAGTTGTGGTTGTTGAGGGATTCTTGAAATGGACTTCTACTAGGCACTCTGTGAGAAGTCCAATTGCAGTTGTGCTGGTCTAGTGAAAAAATTGGCTTGCTTTTACTGTATGCTTTATGTTACTATTTCATTATTGAATAAAGTGTCTCGCTGTTTGTTCACAGCTGATAGTAGAATAAAAAGCATATCCTCTTTGATAGAAGTCAGTTTTTCGTTCATCGTTTCTCTTACTTTTTATATGTTCCATTTTTTTTTAAAGAAAAGAGTTCAAAAAATGTATGTTATCTCCAATCATATATGCTGTTTACAAAGCTAGCATAAGAGTAGAGAACACCTTATAGCATTCGTACGAAAAATAGCTATCGTCACGAACTTACAAATTCTATTGATAAAGCTCCAAGATAATGTCTTGAAATTTCAGTTGTAAATTTAGAACATTATAATAGTGTGATATGACATAATTTGAATATTCTCAGGGGACACTAAAATTATTAAGTATTGATTATATTAATGAAAAAGAATGATGCATTAGCGATTTTAAAAATAATTTGAAAGTGTCTTCATCTTGATCATCCTATTTTGAAGAGGTCTGCTGTAAGGTCTCTTTCTCATGCTTAGTAAATTTATAGTTGCAGATGAGGCTATTAAAATTTATAATACAAATATAGTCAAAATTGCACCTGAATTCTGTGAAATAGTCTATTTATATCCTCTATTACATTTTGAGAAAGACCACAAATATCCTCAAGAGCTAACAACCCAAATTTTTGGTGATGTGGCAAACCACGTGGAATTAACCTCTCCACCTAAGCATTGACAACTAAGATTCACTACAACAAACTGCACCTTTAGCAGCGACTTTTGGTTTTCGCATAATCACTGAAAACCTTTAGTTGCGATATTTTAGAACTTTGTGGCGACTCTTGTTGCCACGAAAGATCCAATTTCTCGTAGTAAATGCTAGTTGGCAACGCTTAGGTGGAAGGATTTGTTAGGACCGGAAATAAGCAGGTGTATATGCGGAAGCTAGCAAAGCAAACCTCAAAAGACCACGAGTAAGAAGACAACGAGAAATATATCAAAAGACACAAAGACTTAACGTGGTTCGTTCAATCGACCTACGTCCACAAAGGAGATGAGCAATCCACTATAAATATGAGAGTACAAAATACAGAGAGAAACAACCTCAACCAATTCACTCGGAATACATGGAGGTTCACACAAGTGATAACGTATCAAGCTTGTGACCCATAAATTCTCCCCCTAACCAAAACTCTCAAATCCCTTAAGACTACATTGTGAATGCTGATTAAGTAGAAGGAACATTCCTCTATTTATAGAGTCCTTAACCTTTTCCTACAAGAAAAGGATTAGTCAATTCAAAACCTTTTCCTAAAAGGAAAACCTATTTATGGTAAGAAATTTAGGACAAATAAAACCTAACAGGATTAGTCTCATATCACTAAAAATTTGGATTGTTAACTCTTGATGGTATTTGTGGTCTCTTGGGATAATAACGGAGAAATTTTGATCCAAAAATATAACAGAGCGTATAAGTAGTCTATCTCGCATAATTCAGGCCGACAAGCATGAAACTAGTTCAAGGATTCAACGGTATGGAGTTAAGGAGACACCACATGCACATGTTTTTTTTTCTCATTATAAAACAAAAGGTCAAATTAAGTGTTAATGCTTGATTTTGTCAATATTGACAAAGCTCAAAACGTATAATCTTAGAAATTGGCATATTTTATTACAGAAGTAATTAACAATATCAGTCCAGTTGGGATTCTTTAAACTTTATTGTAATTCCCTTTCACTATGTCAGCATTAGTTTACTAAACTACCCTTATTTTATAAACGTCTCTTGAAAATTGAACACTACTAAAAAGCTGGAGTATAAACTATTTTTGTGTTGAATTCCTAAGATAACACCTATTTTGGGACGGAGGTAGTACTTGCGAGGTGAACCAGTCACCTGAATTAAGGTGTGTACAAGTTGACTAGACATTACTCAAGTATATTGTAGATTGATGACTTCATATATATGATACTTATATGCCAACTTCATTAGCAAATAGAAGTTAAGTAGATTAAAATCATTTTAGCGTATGGATGACCAATTCACTTTCTATTGTCTATTAAATCCAAGAATCTCCACATATGGCTATTTCACATTTCTAAAACTGGCTTCTGACTTGCAAATAAAAAAATATACTTCCAATAAGTATATATTCCCTCAATCAAAATTCAAAAAACACTTACCAAATAACAGCTCTTTCACTTGTACTAAAGTTATCATGGCTCAGTACAATTCAATTCTTATTATAATTGGGCTGATTTATGTGTTTTTTCCATTTACCACTAATGCAGCTGAACAGAACAATTCACAAATCTATATTGTTCATTGTGAGTTCCCTGATGGGGAAATGGCAACCAAAGAAAGCTGGTATCTTTCTTTCTTGCCTGCAACAACCTCGCATAGTTCTCGTGAGGCACCACGTTTGATATATTCCTATCGAAATGTCCTAACAGGTTTTGCAGCTAAGTTATCACCTGACGATATAAAGGAAATGGAGAAATGGAAGGATTTGTTTCTGCACGCCCCGAGGAGCTACTTAATTTACACACCACACATAGTGTCAATTTCATGGGGCTGTATCATAACATGGGGTTCTGGAATGACTCGAATTATGGGAAAGGTGTGATTATTGGAGTTATTGACGGCGGAATTTTCCCCGACCACCCTTCGTTTAATGATGATGGGATGCCACCTCCCCCTGCTAAATGGAAGGGTGGGTGTGAATTTAATGTCACAAAGTGTAACAACAAGCTCATTGGAGCCAGGGTCTTCCTGAACTCGGGGATTGATCCATGAGATGAAGATGGTCATGGTACACATACTGCTAGCACGGCTGCTGGACGTTTCGTGTCAGGTGCCAACATTTTTGGCAATGCTAATGGCACTGCCACGGGAGTTGCACCTCTTGCTCATGTTGCTGTTTACAAAGCGTGCTCTGCTAACTTTTGTTCCGGGAGCGACATTTTGGCTGCAATGGATATGGCTATTGAAGATGGTGTGGATATTCTTTCGGTTTCCCTTGGTAGTCTATCTAATGCTTTCTATAGAAAAAGCATTGGATTGGTGCATTTAGTGCTATGAAAAAGGGAATCTTTGTCAGCTGTTCTGTAGGAAATTCAGGACCATACAGTTTTTCAATGTCTAATGAAGCGCCCTGGATTCTTACAGTTGGTGCAAGCACTATCGACAGGAAAATAAAGGCCACTGTTATGCTTGGTAACAATCAAGAATTCGAGGGAGAATCAGCTTTGCGACCTAATGACTTTCCTCCCACGCTATCGCCTCTTGCCTATCCTGGAAGCAATGCTAGTGATTCTGATGCTAAATAATTGTACCCCTGCTTCCCTGAACAACACAATTGTCATGGGAAAGATTGTGTTGTACGAGTCTGGTAAAATATCGCAAGCTGATAAAGGAGAAGCAGTGAAGGCAGCTGGTGCTGCTGCCATGATTTTTATGAACCGAGAAGCCAATGCTAACACAACATTGGCCTAGGCGTATGTCCTTCCAACGACACATGTTGGTTATTCTGATGGTATAAAAATCAAAGAATACATAGACTTAACACCAACCCCAACAGCCACAATAGTGTTCAAGGGAACTATAATAAGAGATGATCGTGCTCTAGTGGTTGCTTCATTTTCTTCCAGAGGTCCTAGTTATGCAAGCCCTGGAATTCTAAAACCAGACATTATTGGTCCTGGCGATAACATTCTAGCAGCTTGGCATATTTCCTTGGAGAACAATACAAACACCAACTCGAGATTCAACATGATCTCAGGCACCTCAATGTCTTGTCCTCACCTCAGTGGCGTTGCAGCACTACTAAAAAGTGTTCACCCCGATTGGTCTCCAGCTGCAATTATGACAACAGCCGATGTCTTAAACCTCGGATCTAACTTAATCGAGGATGAAACATACCTTCCGGCCAATGTTTTCGCCACTGGTGCAGGCCATGTTAATCCGTCAAAAGCAAATGATCCAGGTCTGATATATGAAGTAGACCAACCGTTTACTTACCTTATTTATGTGGTCTAAATTACATAGACACAGAAGTTGGATTCTTTTTTCCGGGAAAAGTTAATTGTTCAGAGGTTACTAGCATCTCAGATGGTCAACTAAATTATCCATAGTTTTCGATCCAAGTCAGAGTCAACTCAGCAGCTCAAGTATATTCAAGAACTGTGATGAATGTTGGACAAGCCAACTCAACATACAGAGTTGAAATTGGTTCACCGCCGAGTCTTGATGTGAAAGTTGAACCAACTACACTTGTTTTTTCAGAGGTGAAACAAGCATTAGCTATCAAGTGACATTTACACCTCTGGATACCATACAGAACAGTACTTTTAATCAGGGATCTCTCAGATGGATTTCTGAAAAACACATTGTTAGGAGTCCAATTGCTGTTCGATTTTTCCTTTTCTGAAAAATAATTGAAGGATCTGATCTCAGTGACACACTCATTGAGATTTTTCTTTTGCAATAAAATCATGTTCAATATACATTTCTATTAAATATACAAAGTACCATCCCCACCACATAGTACACTTAAAAAGTACCTTCTTTTTTTATATTACGAACACAAGAAAAAGCAATATATGTACAACACTAAATCGTTAACACATATTTTTACATGTTAGACACTTCTTTTTCCCTCATGTTAAATAATTTGTGCAATATAGAAGGTAACACAACCATGCCCTTTTTAAATATGTTCTTTAGTATGGAGCTCAGCGTGAAGCCCTGCAAAAGGCTGCACACCTTCAACTTGTAGAGTGTTTCAAAGAAAAAAATTAGTTTAAAGAGAAAAATCGAATAATTTGCCTGATTCAATTTGGTGACAAAACCAATAATTTTAGTAAATTAATTTAATAATGTAATACATAGCTCATGATCACATTGAACATTTCAAAATTCCAGAGAATATTTCCAAATAAGTTAAATATGGAAGTAAATTCATTTTGATATCCTTATCTTGAAGTGGTCATCAAGTGTAAGGTTACTTTTTCATGATTAGTACCTTTATAGTTTACTTTTAGTAGATTAATATTTTTAGAAAAAAAGCATGTTATCTGGTGAAGATGAGGTTATGACTTTTCAAGAATATAAATAATGAACACTAGATAGATATATTGTCATCAAAATGCGAATCCAAAATTTAAACTAAATGAAATTTGATCTTTAGAACTCTTAACATTGAATTCATCAAACTTTAAAATTATGATTTAAAATCTAATGTGCTACTAAGACTGCATCCACTGGTGTTGTCATGCTTGGTTTTTTCTTGGAAATGTACTTAGTTTAGTATGAAAATAAATCAAACATGAAACTAATTCAAAATAAAATGTCAAATTAAGTGGTAATGCTTGATTTATTCAATATTGACAAATCTCAAAACTTATAAAACTTTGGAAGTTAGAATATTTGTATTATAGAAGAAATTAACAATAGGCCTATTTGGAGGGAGGTGTACGCTTTCAACATTAATATAATTCTCTGTCATAATCTCACCATTAGTCAAGAGGGATGCTTGTTTTATTAATTTTCTTCCGCCTTCATTGAGATTTAAACCTGAAACCCCGTGATTCTCTCTATACACTTTATTGACTATTACTTGTTTTCAGAACTCAAGTTTAGGTATATTTTGGTTCCAAGTAAATGGCCTAATGATCTAGCCATCGGAGTAACCATCTGGAGATTTCAGGTTAAGAATTCAGCTACGACACTGGTTGTGTGAATCTGTCTGCTCCAGCCTTTATGAGAACGGTTACTTTCGTAACATATACTTGGGAGTTGAACAAGTCGCCTCATGTAAGGTGCGTCCAAGTTGCCTGGAACATTACCTAAAAAGTATATTTTAGAGTATTGACTTCATCTATATGATGTTGCTCTGCCAAGTTCATTTTCACAGAGGATGTTAAATAGAATAAAATCGTCTTAGCGTGTATCTTCAGGCATGACTATTTCACATTTCTAAAGTAGCTTCTGACTTGCAAATAAAATAGTATACTTCCAGTAAGTATATATACCCTCAATCAAAACTGAGAAATAATCACCAAATACCAGTTGTTTCACTAGTACTTAAGTTATGGTGGCTCAATACAGGTCAATTCTCTCTATAATTGGGCTGATTTGTGTGCTATTTCCATTTACCACTAATGCAACAGAACAGAACAATTCACAAATCTATATTGTTCATTGTGAGTTCCCTGATGGGAAAAGATCTACCAATAATCAAGATTTGGAAAGCTATTATCTTTCTTTCTTGCCTGCAACAACCTCAGATAGTTCTCGTGAAGCACCACGATTGATATATTCCTATCGAAATGTTATAACAGGTTTTGCAGCTAAGTTATCACTAGAAGATTTAAAGGAAATGGAGAAAATGGAAGGATTTGTCTCTGCACGCCCCGAGGGGCTACTTGATTTACACACCACACATAGTGTAAATTTCATGGGGTTGAACCAGAACATGGGGTTCTGGAATGACTCGAATTATGGGAAAGGTGTGATCATTGGAGTTATTGACACGGGAATTTTCCCGGACCACCCTTCGTTTAGCGATGATGGGATGCCACCTCCCCCTGCTAAATGGAAGGGTATATGTCAGTTTAATACCACTAAGTGTAACAACAAGCTCATTGGTGCGAGGTACTTCAGCTACACGGGGAATGATCCATGGGACGAAAATGGACATGGTACACATACTTCTAGCACAGCAGCTGGACGTTTCGTTCCAGGTGCTAACATTTTAGGCAATGCTAATGGCACAGCTATGGGTGTTGCACCTCTCGCTCATGTTGCCATTTACAAAACGTGCTCTGCTATTGGTTGTTTTGGGAGCGATATTTTGGCAGCAATGGATATGGCTATTGAAGATGGTGTCGATGTACTTTCAATTTCCCTTGGTAGTCGATCTAGACAATTCTATGAAGATGTCATTGCACTTGGTGCATTTAGTGCTATAGAAAGGGGAATCTTTGTCAGCTGTTCTGCTGGAAATTCAGGACCATACACTTTTTCAGTATCTAATGATGCGCCCTGGATTCTCACAGTTGGTGCAAGCACTATCGACAGGAAAATAAAGGCCACTGCTGTGCTTGGAAACAATCAAGAATTCGACGGAGAATCAGCCTTTCAACCTAGTGACTTTCCTTCAACACTGTTGCCTCTTATCTATCCTGGAAGCAATGATAGTGACATTCTTGCTCAGTATTGTTACCCTAGTTCGCTGAACAACACAAATGTCATGGGAAAGATTGTGTTGTGTGAGGTTGGTATAACAAGAGTAGTTGATAAAGGAATAGCAGTGAAGGCAGCTGGTGGTGCTGCCATGATTATTATGAATCCAAAATCCTGGGCTAACACAACATTAGCTGTAGCCCATGTCCTACCCGCGACACACGTTACCTATGCTGATGGTCTAAAAATCCAAGCATACATAAACTCAACAACAACCCCCACTGCAACAATTGCATTCAAGGGAACTACAATCGGAGATAATCGTGCTCCAGTGGTTGCTGGATTTTCTTCCAGGGGTCCAAGTTATGCAAGTCCTAGAATTCTGAAACCGGACATTATTGGTCCTGGTGTTAACATTTTAGCAGCTTGGCCTGTTTCCTTGGAGAACAACACAAATACCAACTCGACATTCAACATGATCTCAGGCACCTCCATGTCTTGTCCTCACCTCAGTGGAGTTGCAGCACTACTAAAAAATGTTCACCCTGATTGGTCGCCAGCTGCGATTAAGTCAGCAATTATGACAACAGCTAATGTCTTTAACCTCGGATCCAACTTAATCGAGGATGAAACGTACCTTCCAGCAGATGTCTTTGCGACAGGTGCAGGCCACGTTAATCCATCAAAAGCAAATGATCCTGGCCTGATATATGATATAGAGCCATCCGATTACATACCTTATTTATGTGGTTTGAATTATACAAACAGACAAGTTACTGTCATTGCGCAGCGCAAAATTAATTGTTCAGAGATTACGAGCATCTTAGAAGGTCAACTAAATTATCCATCATTTGCAATTCAAGTCAGAAGCAACTCAGGAGCTCAAGTTTATTCAAGAACTGTGACAAATGTAGGAAAAGCCAACTCAACATACCGAGTTGATATTGATTCACCGCGAGGCATTGATGTGAAAGTTGAACCAACTACACTTGTTTTTTCGGAAGTGAAACAAAAATTGAGCTATCAAGTGACATTTACACCTTTTTCTAGACCAAGTACCATATATACTCAGGGATCCCTCAGATGGATTTCTGAAAACCATATAGTTCGGAGCCCCATTGCTGTTGGGTTTTCCGATTTATTTTGAAGAAACAAATGAAGGAGCTGATCCCAGTGATACACTGATCAAGATTTTTCATTTGCAATAAAACCATCTTCAAGATGTTAACTTTGGTTTATCTGTTCCACCCCACCTTGTCAGCCTCACCCTCCAAAGACCACACTTGTGATACACTGAGTATGTTATTGTTGTTGTTTGCAATAAAAATAAATATTATGTTTATCTTTTTCGCTATAACTGGGCAGATCTATGTGCTCTTTACATTAACCACTAATGCATCTGAACAGAACAATTCACAAACCTATATTGTTCGTTGTGAGTTTACTGATGAGCAAATGCCAACCAGATATCGTGATTTCAACACTTCTTTCTCCCTTAAGTTCAATAACTTGTGCAATATAGAAATGCTCAGCATGAAGCCTGCAAATGGCTGCACCTGCAAATTGTAGTGTGTTTCAAAGAAGAAAATTAATTTAAAGTGAAAAATTGAATAATTTGGTGACAACACCATAATTTTAGTAAAACAACATTTTGAACTACTAAAACTGTTGAACAATGTAATACATAACTCATAATCACTTTGAACAGTTCAAAATTCAAGAGAATATTCCCAACAAGTATCTGTCTTTAGGGATCTGAATAAAGTTTACAAGTTATTGTAGTTAGTAAGGTATAGATTTGTAGCTAGTAAAAAAAAATTATTAAGCATAGTAGATTTAAAAATAATAAGGAAGTATATTCATCTTAATTTCCATTAAACTTTTGAAATTATGATTTAAAATCTAGAGTGTGTTTGGTATGAAGGAAAACTGGAAAATGTTTTCCAATTTTCTCATGTTTGGTTGGAGCAAAATTTTTTGAAAATGTTTTCCAAATCAACTCATTTTCCTCAAAATTAAGGAAAATGACTTCCCTTCAAAAATTAAGGAAAACATTTTTCAAAGCTCTCCACCAATTTCAAATTACATTTTTTTTTTGGAAAAAACATCAATTTTAAAAAAAATATTTTCAATTTCATAAATTATTTTGTATTCTAGTAAAAATAAAAGATGTTCCTCAAAAATATTTTTCATTCATAAATCAAACACTAAAAATCATTTCCGGAAAATATTTTCTACTCACCAACCAAACATGAGAAAATAAATCCAAAATCTAATTGTTTTCCAGGAAAACATTTTCTAGGAAAACATTTTCCTTCATACCAAACACACCCCTAATGTGCTACTAAGACTGCATCCACTGGTGTTGTCATGCTTGATTTTTTCTTGGAAATGTACTCAGTTTAGTATGAAATAAAACAAACATGAAACTAATTCAAAACAAAATGTCAAATTTAACTGGTAATGCTTGATTTTGTCAATGTTGACAAATCTCAAAACTTATAAAACCTGGAAGCTAGCATATTTGCATTATAGAAGTAATTAACAATAGGCCTATTTGGAGGGTGGTGCGCGCTTGCAACATTATTATAATTCTCTTTCATAATCTCACCATTAGTCAAGAGTGATGCTTGTTTCATTAATTTTCTTCCGCCTTCATTGAGATTTCAGGTACCTCAGTGTCTTGTCCCCATCTGAGTGGCTTTGCAGCGCTACTAATAAGTGTTCACCTGGATTGGTCTCCAGCTGCAATTAAGTCAGCAATTATGACAACAGCCGATGTCATAAACCTCAAATCCAACTTAATCGAGGATGAAACGTACCTTCCAGCCGATGTCTTTGCCACAGGTGCAGGCCATGTTAATCCATCAAAAGCAAATGATCCCAGCCTGATATATGATATAGAGCCATCCGATTACATACCTTATTTATGTGGTTTGAATTATACAAACAGACAGTTACTGTCATTGTGCAGCGCAGAGTTAATTGTTCGGAGATTACGAGCATCTTAGAAGGTCAACTAAATTATCCATCATTTTCAACTCAAGTCATAAGCAACTCAGGAGCTCAAGTTTATTCAAGAACTGTAACAAATGTAGGACAAGCCAACTCAACATACCGAGTTGACATTGATCCCCCGTGAGGCCTTGATGTGAAAGTTGAACCAACTAGACTTGTTTTTTTCTGAGGTGAAACAAAACTTGAGCTATCAAGTGACATTTACACCTTTTGCTACACCAAGTACCATATATACTCAGGGATCTCTCAGATGGATTTCTGAAGATCATATTGTTAGGAGCCCAATTGCTGTTCGGTTTTCCAATTATTTGTGAAGAAACAAATGAAGGAGCTGACCTCAGTGACATACTGATCAAGAATTTTCATTTGCAATAAAACCATCTTCACGATGTTAACTTTGTTTAGTCATGTCTTCACATTGTAAATATATCCTCTTCTTCATCTGTTCCACCCTCCTCAGATCGCACTTGTGAGATTACACTAAGTATGTTGTTATTAGCTATAAAAACAAATATTGTGTTGTCTTTTTTTCGTTATAAATAATAATTGGGCTGATTTGTGTTCTCTTTCCATTAACCACTAATGAATCTGAACAGAAGAATTCACAAATCAATATTGTTCATTGTGAGTTTCCTGATGGGGAAATTTGTGCAATATAGAAGGTAACACAGCCATGACATATTTGGTTATATTTTAAGTATGAGCTCAGCCATGACATTTTTGGCTATATTCTTTAGTATGAGCTCAGCCATGACATTTTTGGTATAGAAATCATTATAGATAGTAAGGTATAGATTAGTAGATTAAAAAGGTGGCTATGACTTTTTGAGAATATAATGATGTACACTAGATAGATGATAGTGTCACCAAAACGCGAATCTAAAATTTTTTAAGTCCAAACAAAATGTCAAATTAAGTGGTAATGATGCTTGATTTTGTCAATATTGACAAAACTAAAAATTCATAGAACTAACTAACATCGAACCTATTTGGAGGGAGGTGCACGCTCGCAACAAATCTCACCATTAGTTAAGATGGATCCTTGTGTTATTAATTTTCTTCTGCCTTCACCGAGATTCAAACCTGAAACCTCGTGGTTCTCTGTCATTTTATTGATGATTACTTGTTTTCAACTCTCAAATTTAGGTATACTTATAGACTTATTTTGGTTCCAAAGGAAATGCCCTATTGATCGGAGTAACCATCTGAAGATTTCAGGTTAAAAATTCAGCTACGTCACAAGGTGTGTGGATCTGCCTGCTCCAACTTATATGAGCATGATTACATTGGTAACATGTACTTGTGAGGTGAACAACTCACCTCATATATTAGTTAAGGCGCGTCCAAGTTGACTCAAACATTACTTAAAAAGTATATTGTAGATTAATGACTTTATTTATATGATGTTGATATGCCAAGTTCATTGTCACAGAGAAGTTAAATAGAATAAAATTGTTTTTTGTGTGCATCTCCCCAGGCATGAGTATATTAAATATCTTCTGACTTGCAAATAAAAAATTATACTTCCAGTAAGTATATATACCCTCAATGAAAATTCCAAAACACTCACCAAATAACAGTTCTTTCACTAGCACTAAAGTTATAATGGCTCAATACAGGTCAATTCTTACTATAATTGGGCTGATTTGTGTGTTTTTCCATTTACCACTAATGCAACAGAACAGGACAATTCACAAATCCATATTGTTCATTGTCAGTTCCCTGGTGGGGAAAGGACTACCAGAAATCAAGATTTAGAAAGCTATTATCTTTCTTTCTTGCCTGCAACAACCTCAGATAATTCTCGTGAAGCACCGCGATTGATATATTCCTATCGAAATGTTCTAACGGGATATGCAGCTAAGTTATTGTTGGATTTTAAAAAAGGTGTGAATGGAAAATGAAGAGTTGCGACTTTTATGAAGAGTTGTGACTTTTATGAAATGTTGCGACTTTGATGAAAAGTTGTGACTTTTATGAAAAGTTGCAATTTTTATGAAAAGTTGTGACTTTTATGGAAAGTTGTGACTTTTATGAAAGGTGACGACCATTCTGAAAGATTGTGACTTTTTCAAAGGTTTGTGACCTTTCCGTTAAGGCACAATAAGAACCTTTTCGCACCACCCTTTGTTTTCTATAAATTGAGGGATTTCCTCTCATTTTAATATAGAATTCATTGACTTCTTCTTCAACTACTAAATCTAGTATTCTAAGTGTACTTTACTGCCATTGAGTGGTTCGCTGACACCGGAGTTTTTGGTATCTATACTCTGGTGATTGAGATCATTTTACCCTGGGAGGTCATATTCCAAATCAAACCTTGGATACTAGAGGGGAGTAATTTCCTTAAGGGGACACTGTGAATTCAGTGGACTTGATCTTTTTCCTATTAAAAATTTTCCAGATTCTGGTACGTGTTTTACAAACTTTAGATTTGTGAATTAATTTCAGTTCTTCTCTTCTTTTGTTCTTCACTGGTTCATTAAACTTGGTAACTTCGTGTTTCTGCATAGTTTGTTGGAATCAGTAAGATTCTTTAGACACATATTAACAACAATTCTTCTTTAAGAAAAATATTTCGTATGTTTTTTTAAAATCTGTTTCTGATTCTAGTTTCGCTACTAGTTCTAATTTTCTAGTTGTGAAAATGTTCTTAAACTTTGTTTTCTTACAAAGATGTTCAAAGTTTTGTTCTAAGTATGTTTGGAATACAAGTTGAACAACAGTTATCACCAGAGGATTTACATGAAATGGAGAAAATGGAAGGATTTGTCTCTGCACGCCCCGAGGGGCTACTTGATTTGTACACCACACATAGTGTGAATTTCATGGGGTTGAACCAGAACATGGGATTCTGGAATGACTCGAATTATGGGAAAGGTGTGATCATTGGGGTTATTGACACGGGAATTTTCCCGGACCACCCTTCGTTTAGCGACGATGGGATGCCACCTCCCCCTGCTAAATGGAAGGGTATATGTCAATTTAATACCTCAAAGTGTAACAACAAGCTCATTGGCACGAGATACTTCCACTACACGGATAATGATCCATGGGATGAAGCTGGACATGGTACACATACTGCTAGCACGGCTGCTGGACGTTTCGTTCCAGGTGCTAACATTTTTGGCAATGCTAATGGCACAGCTGTGGGTGTTGCACCTCTTGCCCATGTTGCCATTTACAAAACGTGTTCTGCTTTTGGTTGTTTTGGGAGTGATGTTTTGGCAGCAATGGATATGGCTATTGTAGATGGTGTCGATGTTCTTTCAATTTCCTTTGGTTTTCAATTTAATGATTTCTATGAAGACAACATTGCACTTGGTGATTTTAGTGCTATGGAAAAGGGAATCTTTGTCAGCTGTGCTGCTGGAAATTCAGGGCCCTCCAGTTTTTCAACGTCTAATGATGCGCCCTGGATTCTCACAGTTGGTGCAAGCACTATCGATAGGAGAATCAAGTCCACTGCGGTGCTTGGAAACAATCAAAAATTTGACGGGGAATCAGCCTTTCAACCTAGTGACTTTCCTTCAACACTATTGCCTCTTATCTATCCTGGAAAGAATACTAGTGACATTCTTGCTCAATATTGTTAATCCTAGTTCGCTGCACAACACGAATCTCATGGGAAAGATTGTGTTGTGTGTGGCTGGTATAACAGCAGGAGTTGATAAAGGAATAGCAGTGAAGGCAGCTGGTGGTGCTGCCATGATTATTATGAATCCAGAATCCTGGGCTAACACAACATTAGCTGAAGCACATGTCCTACCCGTGACACACGTTACCTATGCTGATGGTCTAAAAATCCAAGAGTACATAAACTCAACAACAACCCCCACTGCAACAATCGCGTTCAAGGGAACTAAAATAGGAGATAATCGTGCTCCAGTGGTTGCTGGATTTTCTTCCAGGGGTCCGAGTTATGCAAGTCCTAGAATTCTGAAACCGGATATTATTGGTCCTGGTGTAAATATTTTAGCAGCTTGGCCTTTTTCCTTGGAGAACAACACAAATACCAACTCGACATTCAACATGATTGCAGGCACATCAATGTCTTGTCCTCACCTCACTGGCGTTGCAGCACTACTTAAAAGTGTTCACTCCGATTGGTCTCCAGCTGCAATTAAGTCGGCAATTATGACAACAGCTGATGTCTTTAACCTCGGATCCAAATTAATTGAGGATGAAACATACCTTCCAGCCGATGTCTTTGCCACAGGTGCAGGCCACGTTAATCCATCAAAAGCAAATGATCCTGGCCTGGTATATGATATTGAGCCATCTGATTACATACCTTATTTATGTGGTTTGAATTACACAAACAGACAAGTTACTGTCATTGTGCAGCGCAAAGTTAATTGTTCAGAGGTTACGAGCATCTTAGAAGGTCAACTAAATTATCCATCATTCGCAATTCAAGTCCGAAGCAACTCAGAAGCTCAAGTTTATTCAAGAACTGTGACAAATGTAGGAAAAGCCAACTCAACATACCGAGTTGATATTGATTCACCGCGAGGCCTTGATGTGAAAGTTGAACCAACTACACTTGTTTTTTCAGAGGTAAAACAAAAATTGAGCTATCAAGTGACATTTACACCTTTTTCTAGACCAAGTACCATATATACTCAGGGATCTCTCAGATGGATTTCTGAAAACCATATAGTTCGGAGCCCCATTGCTGTTGGGTTTTCCGATTTATTTTGAAGAAACAAATGAAGGAGCTGATCTCATTGACACTACAACAAAAACGACTTTTAGCGGCATTAAATATTGACATTAATAAAGAGTGCTAAAGCCTTTACCGGCATTAGTTAAGTGCCGCTAGAACCTATGTCGCTAAAGGCTTTAGGGACATATACAAAGAGTGACAAATGCCGCTAAAAATACATATTTAGCAGCAATTAAGAATTAATTGCCGCTAATGATCATTTTTGTTGTAGTGTAATACACTGATCAAGATTTTTCATTTGCAATAAAACCATCTACAAGATGTTAAACATTGGTTTATCATTGTAAATGTATCTTCTTCTTCCATTGCACCCCGCCTTGTCATCCTCACCCTCATCAGACCGCACTTGTGAGACTATACTGAGTATGTTATTATTGTTGTTTGCAATAAAAACAAATATTATGTTGTCATTTTAAGTGGTAAAATGCTTGATTTTGTCAATATTGACAAATCTCAAAACTTATAAACTAAGAAAGCATATTATGCAAGTAATTGACATCAGGCCCCTATTGGGATTCTCCAAATCTATATTTTAAAAAATTATTTGGAGGAGGTGCAAGCTTATAACATTATTATTATTTTAGTTCACTTTCATCATCTCTCCATTGATTAAGAGAGATAATATTGTGGTGTTCATATAGATTTTATATTTAATTATGTATTTCGATACAGTATTTGATATTTCAATATTTGTAAATAAATACCGAATATCAAATTTTTTTAAAAAATAATGCACATCATAAATACATATTTTCAACTCAAGCAGTTACCTGATAAAGTTATCTGGTATATTACTTTAGGTGTGCCCAAGTTGGCTCGAACAGAAAAAGTATATCGTACACCGACTTCTCCGTGTCGATATGCTGTTGGTATGTCAATTTCATTATCAAAGAGAAATTAAAAATATAATCATATTGTGTTTAGCGTGTTGATGACCAAATCAATTTTTATTTTTTTAAATATAATCCAAGAATCTCCAGGCATGACTATTTCACAATATCTACAATTGCTTCTGACTAGCAAATAAAAATATATACTTCAACAATGACTATATATATATATTTTATACCCTCAATCAAAATTATAAAATTCTTGAGACAAATATATCATTTTTCTAAGTTCATACCTCTATGAAGGATATAATCCAAAATTATATTTCTTAAAGTTTTCATGGCTCAATTTAGTTCAATTGTCACTATAATTGGGCTTATTTGTGTTTTCTTTTTATGCACCAGTAATGCAACTGAACATCCTATTTATCGAAGGCCTAAAGAAGATCAAGAACAGAGAAATTCAGAAGTTTATATTGTTCATTGTGAGTTTCCAGAGGGCGAAAGGGGTACCAGATATCAAGATTTAGATAGCTGGTATCTTTCTTTCTTGCCTGCAACAACCTCAGATAGTTCTCGTGAGGCGCCACGTTTGATATATTCCTATCGAAATGTTCTAACAGGTTTTGCAGTTAAGTTGTCCCCGGATGACTTAAAGGAAATGGAGAAAATGGAAGGATTTATCTCAGCACGCCCCGAGAGGTTACTTGATTTATACACCACACATAGTGTTGATTTCTTGGGGTTGCACCAGAATACGGGGCTCTGGAATGACTCGAATTATGGGAAAGGTGTGATTATTGGAGTTATTGACACGGGGATTTTCCCGGATCACCCTTCGTTTAATGATGATGAGATGCCACCTCCCCCTGCTAAATGGAAGGGTAAGTGTGAATTTAATGTCACAAAGTGTAACAACAAGCTCATTGGTGCGAGGTACTTCCAGTCCTCGGGGAATGAAACATCATGGGACGAGATGGGGCATGGTACACATACTGCTAGCACGGCTGCTGGACGTTTTGTGCCAGGTGCTAACATTTTTGGTAATGCCAATGGCACAGCCGTGGGCGTTGCACCTCTTGCTCATATTGCCATGTACAAGGTGTGTTCTGGTCTCACTTGCTCTGAGAGCCATGTTTTGGCTGCAATGGATATGGCTATTGATGATGGAGTCGACGTGCTTTCTCTTTCCCTTGGAACATTAACTAACAATTTCTATGAAGACAACGTTGCACTCGGAGCATTTAGTGCTATGCAAAAGGGAATCTTTGTCAGCTGTGCTGCTGGAAATTCAGGGCCGTCCAGTTTTTCAACGTTTAATGAAGCACCCTGGATTTTAACTGTTGGTGCAAGCACGATCGATAGGAAAATCAAGGCCACTGCTGTGCTTGGAAACAATCAAGAATTTGAGGGAGAATCAGCCTTTCAACCTAGTGACTTTCCTCCAACACTGTTGCCTCTTATCTATCCTGGAAGCAATGTTAGTAACTTTAATGCTAAATATTGTACCCCTGATTCGTTGAATAACACAAATGTCATGGGAAAGATTGTGTTGTGTGAGGTTGGTATAACGACACGAGCTAATAAAGGAATAGCAGTTGAGGCAGCTGGTGGTGCTGGCATGATTCTTATGAATCCAGAAGACATGGCTAACACAACATCGGCCGAGGTACATGTCCTTCCGGTCACACACGTTAGCTATGCAGCTGGTGTAAAAATCAAAGAGTATATGAACTCAACATTGATCCCTACTGCAACAATAGTATTCAAGGGAACTATAATCGGTGATGATCGTGCTCCAGTGGTTGCTGGATTTTCTTCCAGGGGTCCAAATTTTGCAAGTCCTGGAATTCTAAAGCCGGACATTATTGGTCCTGGTGTTAATATCCTAGCAGCTTGGCATATTTCCTTGGAAAACAAAACAAATACCAACTCGAGATTCAACATGATCTCAGGCACGTCAATGTCATGTCCTCACCTCAGTGGCGTTGCAGCATTACTAAAAAGTGTTCACCCCGATTGGTCTCCAGCTGCAATTAAGTCAGCAATTATGACAACAGCCGATGATTTAAACCTCAGATCCAACTTAATCGAGGATGAGACGTACCTTCCAGCTGATGTCTTTGCCACGGGTGCAGGCCACGTTAATCCATCAAAAGCAAATGATCCCGGCCTGATATATGACATAGAACCATCCGATTACTTATCTTATCTATGTGGTTTAAATTACACAGACAGACAAGTCGGGATCTTTCTGCAACGCAAAGCTAACTGTTCAGAGATTACTAGCATCTTAGAAGGTCAACTAAATTATCCATCATTTTCGATCCTTGTCAGAGTCAACTCAACAGCTCAAGTATATTCAAGAACTGTGACAAACGTAGGACAAGCCTACTCAACATACAGAGTTGAAATTGGTTCACCGCCGGGCATTAATGTGAAAATTGAACCAACTACACTTGTTTTTTCAGAGGTGAAACAAAAACTGAGCTATCAAGTGACATTTACACCTTTGGCTACTTCACCAAACACCACTTTTAGTCAGGGATCTTTCAGATGGATTTCTGAAAAACACATTGTTAGAAGCCAAATCGCTGTTCGATTTTTATGAAGAAGCTGATCTCAGTGAGACACTGATCAAGATTTTTCATTAGCAATAAAACTATGTTCTACATAAATGTATCCTCTTATCTTTCTTATTTCATTTGCAATAAAATCAAATACTATTATGTTGTCTTTTTTCTCTCTTGTCAACCCAACAGTACAAAAAAATGAAATACTATACCAATTTTTCCCAGTAAATGTTTAACAACTCATATTTTCAACGATTTTTGATCAGGAGAACTATGCTGAGTCAAGATAAGGCTAATAAATTAGTAAGCAAAGTAAAATATCTTTAAACTGAAAAGGAGAAATCTATAGGCAATAATTCAAAATGAATATTTTAGTTGGCCATGTTGCAAAAGTTAAGTTGACTTCTAGATTTATGGTTAGCACTTTGGAACTCCTGTGGATATGGACACCAATTCAGAATCAAAAGTTGACTTTCGAGTATTCATTCATGAAATTACTCAAACTTTATCATGATTATGTCGAGCCTACATAATTATATCTAGATTCTTTCAAGTAGCAAATTAAAATTACATTGCGCGTGCTGTTCATCATGTCATTTACAATGTTTTGGATTCAATTGTGTTAAAAAGTGGTTCTTTGAGTGAAATATAACATTACAAGATTTGGTGACTAGACTTTTGATTCTTTGAGTGAAATGAATATATAATACAAGATTGGATGACTGGACTTATGTTTCTAGTCTACCAAATTGAAATAGTGTCAAAAGAAATTTTTTAGCATTAGAGATTTATAATTATGTTTGAAGTGGTATGGGATATGACATAAAATTCTGAAGAAGTTATATTCACATTTTAATAAAAAGTGTTTTTCAACAACAAAACACTATAAAATAATTTTTCCTAATAATTCCCAACTTATTTATGGATTCAATTAATTCGTCAATATCAATGATCCGCAACTTATTTATGAATTTGACTCTGATTGATTCTGATTGAGTTAATTAATATTTGAATAAGCCAAATTTACTCGGTTTCAAATTTTTCTTTTATAACTTTACTTAACAACATCTATTTTATTAATTAATAATATTTTGTTTTTTCCAGCTTATCATTGAGTTCAATATTGCTTCTCAATTAACTATTAAACTAAGTGGTGGTCACCCTTGGCCACCAGCCTCAGAAATCCAATTCAACAAAATTTTAAAAAACGAGATATTATGTTTATTTGATTTATATATATATATATATATATATATATAATTTTTCAAATACATTATAATTAATTTTTTTTCAGTTGTCAATATAATATTTCTTGTCAACACACGAATAGGTATAATATAAATTATCATATGTTATATAACACTACAAATGTTTATATCCCATATAAGTTGTTATCAATTATAGCTTATTGATTATAGTTTTAGAATTTTTATCAATTAAATTAATTGTTATACAAACTATCAAAATATTCTAGTAGTAGTAGAAAAATTAAAAAGAAAAAAATTGAGACTTCCCTGAAGTAAAAAATATTGCAAATTTAATTGCCTATTGTATTTTCAGAAAAATAATTTTAAAAGTATGCATAATGATAAGTAAAAAATTGACAACATACTAGTAAACAAATTTCAATTAATACATTGCTCCGTGGCATAATTGACCTAGACGTTTACTTAACCCCCTTGTCTGGCCGCCCAAGAGTTAATTTTGGATTTTTAGTAGTATTAAAATTTGATATTTGAATTTTTTGGTAGGATTTCAGCTATGCTTCCAAATATTAGGGTTGAACTGTTGGGACCCAAAAATAATTTTGTGTAATGCGAAAGCTAGCAAATCAAATCTCAAAAGGACCATGAAGACAAATGAGAAATGTATCAAAAGACACAACGATTTAACGTGGTTTGGCCAATTGACGTATGATAGTACAAAATATAGAGAGAAATAACTTCAACCAGTTTACTCGAAATATACACAAGTGATAACGTATCAAGTTTGTGTCCCACAGATTCTCCGCTAACCAAAACTCTGACTACATTGTGAATGTTGATTAAGTTAGAAGGATGAACTACTAATTTGATCAGCCAATGAAATAAATAATACAGTTTTCGTCTCTTTATACAATCCAGCATTCTGGTTTACTTGGTGTCTTCTTGTTATGTTTTTCTTTATTCTAAAATAAAATAACAATGACTTTGTTTGTAAGCCGGTTGTATTAGAAAGCTCTGTTTTTCGTTTTCTTTGCTTGGTTTATCGTATTATTCTTCCGTCAACTCGTAGTATAAAGAACCTGTTTCTTCACTAGGGGTTGTATATGATGATAGAAAGACTAATGATGACTTGCATTTTGATCATCTCGTTTGCTTTTTGGTTGATTTTTCATTTCGTAGTTGCTCAACCTCAGAGCAGTTTGCAAACTTATATTGTTCATGTAAATAAGCCTGATGTACAAGTTGTCGCTAATTCAGCTGATTTGGAAAGTTATTATAACTCTTTTTTACCGGTAGAGATTGTTGGTTCAGAGGAGCCAACGCGAATTATTCACTCATATCACCATGTGGTATCAGGTTTTGCAGCCAGATTGTCAGCTGAGGAGGTAAAAGAAATGGAAATGAAAGATGGTTTTGTGTACGCGAGGGTTGAGAAGATTTTAGCTTTGCATATTGTTGGGAATTAAACACACAACACACACAAATAATCTAGAGAAAAGAGAAACGGAACACAAACGGGACACACAAGAATTTAACGTGGTTCGGTTTCCCTACTCCACGACTGTAACAGGAGGATTTTTATTTCACTTGTGCTACTATTTTGAATTACAAATACAAGGATCATATTTATAGGAAAACCAAATAGTTAACCTAGGGTTTCAGTAATGGGTCGGGCCGGCTCACAAGCCTCCACAAAGCCCAACAATCTCCCACTTGGAGGCTTGAAGAATTTCAACTGCCATCCACTTAGAACACTTGTATCTCTAGTAATCTTTTTCAACTCTCTCCTGCTACAGCGGCCTTCTCATCAGTCAACTGAAAGGCCCGTTGAAGCTCCCCGAAGCTTCAACACATCAGTCACGGCTGAAACTGCCCTTGACTCGTCCTCGGTCCCTACCGGCTCCCACTTGAGACACGAACTGCCGGATCCTAGAACTCCCTGAGAACAAACACTCTCCATACTCAGCAAGAAATTTTCTGGAGACGTATCAACAGCTGGAATACTGGTTCTCTTGACCCACTGTCTTCTAGGAGCCTTGGCTGAAGCACGGCCGGTGCTCCCACTGCCACAAACGCCTCTGACTGGTCTTCCTGAACCTTTCCTTGCTCGTTCATCCTGAATCTGACCTGTGGCTCTGGGTTTCTTTCTTGCAAAGACAACCTTCTTCTGCCCACGAGATTCTGTGAACCGGACTTTGTTTTTCTTCTGAACTGGGACGGTCACTCCCTCAGACGGTAATCCGACAATATACAACGATCCTCTTTTTGTTCCACGAGCCATGACAAGATTGCCCCTCACGACCTTCCACTGCCCATTTCCGAACTTCACATGATGTCCCTGTTCATCCAACTGCCTAACAGAAATCAAACTTTTCGTCAAGCTTGGAACAACTCTGACATCCTTCAAGGTCCAGAAACCGACTGGCGTCTTCAGCACCATGTCACCCATGCCCGTAACATCAAGAGCTCTATCGTCTGCAAGCCTTACCTTTCCAAAGTCTCCAATAACCAGATTCTGCAATGCTTCACTGCTGTGGGTAGCGTGAAAAGAAGCACCAGAATCCATGACCCAGGAATCCACATTGCTCTCCGCGCAACAGATAAACAAATCCTCGTTGACGCTGTCTTCTGCAATGTTGACTTGTTTGTCTTTCTGGCATTGATTCCTGAAATGCCCCACCTCCTTGCAGTTCCAACATGTTACACCTGAGCCATCCCGAGCCTTTGACTGACTCCTTCTTCGGTTCCTGCTCCCACTACCTCTGTTATTTCCTCTGCCTCTGACGACGTTTAGCATATCACCTGATGATTCTCCAGAACTCCTTCTTCTGACATCCTCGCCAAGAACGAGATCACGAATCTTCTCAAAGGTGAATCCATTAGGTCCCACTGAACTGGCAACTGCTGTAACCGTTCCGGACCAACTGTCAGGCAATGATGATAACAGTAGTAAAGCTTGAACTTCATCATCGAACTTAATGCCAACTGACAAAAGTCTGGCTAAGATCGAATTCAATGAGTTGATGTGCTCGGTAACTGAACTGCCTTCCTTCATCTTTGTGTTCACCAACTCTCTAATCAGAAAAATTTTGTTTGCTGCAGATGGCTTCTCGTACATGTTAGACAAGGCTTCCAAGATGCCTTTCGCTGTCTTCTCCTTAAGAATGTTGAACGCAACATTCTTGGTCAACGAGAGTCGGATAACTGACATAGCTTTCCGATCCAAAACTGCCCACTCTGCATCAGACAATTTTCCTTGCTTGTCACCCAACACTACGTCCAAATCTTTCTGAACCAGCAAATCTTCAATCTGCATCTTCCACCAACTGAAATCTGTACCATCGAACTTCTCAATTCGGAACTTCCCATCTTCTGTCATCTCAAAGGACTAAATGAGATACTCGGTACAACTAATTTCAGATCTTGGTAATTTCGTCAGAAATATTGCACCACAAAAAAAATCGCACACACCTTCGGCAATTCCCTTAACGGCGTCTTGCACGGCTGTAGCTTGCGAACGGCGGCGGCACACTCCTTCCTGCACACAGTTCTTCACACAAGAACCCTAGGTGACAATTTCTCACAATTTGTGTTACAGTGTTGTTGAAACCTCGCTCTGATACCAATTGTTGGGAATTAAACACACAACACACACAAATAATCTAGAGAAAAGAGAAACGGAACACAAACGGGACACACAAGAATTTAACGTGGTTCGGTTTCCCTACTCCACGACTGTAACAGGAGGATTTTTATTTCACTTGTGCTACTATTTTGAATTACAAATACAAGGATCATATTTATAGGAAAACCAAATAGTTAACCTAGGGTTTCAGTAATGGGTCGGGCCGGCTCACAAGCCTCCACAAAGCCCAACACATATAACGCATACTCCAAACTTTTTGGGGTTGTTTCAGAATGTGGGGTTCTGGCAAGAGTCGAATTATGGTAAAGGTGTGATTATTGGGGTTCTGGACACTGGGATTAATCCAGGTCATCCATGTTTTAGTGATAAAAACATGCCACCTCCACCGGAGAAATGGAAAGGGAAATGTGAATTCGTAGGGGATGTAACGTGTAATAAGAAGCTTATTGGTGCGAGGAATTTTGTGAGAGGTTCAACTGATCCACTGTTTGAAGAAGGAGGCCATGGCACGCTAACATCAAGCGTAGCTGCTGGAAACTTTGTTGATGATGCAAATGTGTTTGGCAATGCTAATGGCACAGCAGCCGGTATGGCCCCTCTTGCTCACATTGCTATGTACAAGGTGTGTTCAGACTCTGGTTGTTCCGATGTTGACACATTAGCTGCAATTGATGCTGCGATAGACGATGGTGTTGACGTGCTTTCTCTCTCCATTGGTGGATATACTGCTCCGTTTTATGATGATGGTATGGCCATTGGCGCTTTTGCTGCAATCCAAAAGGGTATCTTCATGAGTGCTTCTGCTGGTAACGATGGTCCACTTAGTGCTACACTATCAAACGTGGCCCCTTGGATTCTCACAGTTGGCGCTAGCACCCATGATAGAAAGATAGTGGCAACCGTTGTGTTAGGAAATGGTCAAGAATATGACGGTGAATCGATTTTTCACCCCACAGACTGTCATACCTTATTTCCTTTGGTATACCCTGGCTTGTTAAATCAAGAAGCTGCAGTATGTAAATCAGGATCATTGAATAACACTAATGTCAAGGGCAAAATCATCGTGTGTGACAAAGGCGGTGGTGTAACAAGACTTGAGAAAGGAAAAACAGTAAGGGATGCAGGTGGTGTTGCCATGGTTCTTGCCAATCTAGAGATTGACGGAGATGGCACGTTAGCTTATGTTGATCTCCTTCCTACGACGAATGTAGGTTATAGTGCAGGAGAAATGATTAAAGCCTACGTAAACTCAACCTCCACGCCTTTGGCAGGAATCTTGTTCAAAGGCACTAGCATAGGCTTTAAGAGTGCACCATCAGTATCGTCTTTTTCCTCTAGGGGTCCTAGCTTGGCAAGTCCAGGCATACTCAAACCAGACATTATCGGTCCTGGAGTGAACATCCTTGCAGCAACACACGTTTCAGCGGAGAACAAAATTGACACCTATTTGACATTTAACATCGTCTCGGGTACCTCAATCTCATGTCCTCACCTTAGTGGCATTGTGGCTCTGGTTAAAAGTTCACACCCTGATTGGTCACCAGCTGCTATTAAATCCGCGATAATGACTACAGCTGATCAATTCAACCTCGAAGGCCAGCCCATCCTTGATCAGAGGAATCTACCCGCTGATATTTTTGCTACTGGTGCCGGACATGTAAATCCATCAAAAGCAAATGATCCAGGACTTATCTATGACATCCAACCACATAACTACATCCAGTATCTATGCGGTCTTGGCTACACCGATAAACAAATTGGACTCATAGTGCAACAAACTATCAAATGTTCACAACAATCAGCCATACTTGAGGCAGAACTAAACTATCCTTCTTTCTCTATTATACTAGGATCACAGTCGCAAAATTACACAAGAACGGTTACAAATGTTGGTGATGCAAGCTCAACTTATGTCGTTAACATCACTCAAATTCGAGGAGTCCACATAGTTGTCGAACCAACCGCACTTGTTTTCACCAAGGTGAACCAACAAGCAACTTATTCAGTTACCTTTACACAAATTGGTGATATCACAGGCCATTTTGTTCAAGGAGCTATATCATGGATGTCTAATAAGTATATTGTTAGAAGCCCAATCTCTGTTAAATTTGAATAAGGGGAGGGGCTATCTTTTTGTAAAATTATAAAAAGTGGTTGTATGTTTGATCGAGCCTAATAGGCACGCTTGATCAGAACCGAGGAATCATCTCTAAGAGATGCGGGCTAGAGGAACCATTTGGACCACTAGTTATTTCCCGCAACTTTGGGGCCTCTCGAGCATTAACCCCAGCATTCAATGGTTTTGTAATGCTACCAGCTCTATGTAGAGCTGTGGCGTGCACCATTATTCTGCCAAGAGTAGAGAAGCCCAACGGCATCCGCATTATCAGACCCATTTATCAAACATCCAAACCACTTTAATACCCCACTTGGTTACAAGCCAACGTTACATGGCTCAGCGATAAGCTACAACCAGTTAATCACATTTAAACCTTAAGCTAATTTTATTTTTTCTCGATGTGGGATTAGAGTAAATCACAGCCTTTTGCAGCACATTAAGATAGAGAAACGAAGAAGAAAAAATTAAGAATATGCAAACATATCTATCAATTTATATTTAAAAAGATATTAAATTCACACTTTCTTTTAACAAACCCTATTGATACTACTCTTTCCGTTAATTTTTACTTGTGACTCGATATACCTATTGAGAAAATGATTATTGATATAGGTATTTTATGCATTGACCCTGTTAATTGATGTTTAGTATTTGATTTTGGAAAATTAATTGAAGAAAATTTGAAGTTAAAAGTAAAATATGGAAGATAATAATTGTCTTTTCTTGATATGTTTAATTTTTTAGAAATAAATGACAAGTAAAAGTGAAGGTATAGAGTATTAGGGCTGGGGCATAAAATTTCGAAAGCCGAATTACCGAATCAAATCACAACTTTTTGGTAATTTCGGTATTTGCTTTGGTATTTGGGGGTAAAATTATAAAATTATGGTATTTGGATTTGGGTTTGATATAAGACATTAGTACCACTTGATATTCGACATTTCCCCAAATACCGAATTATTCTTAATGAAGGTCACATGTCAACATGTCCATTAATTAGTATAAATTCAAAGAGAAAGTTAAAGAATAAACAATTCAATTAAATGTCTTTTAGTTTTATTAATGTGTTTTTCTTGATGCGTTCTTACTTGTTCTTCTTTAATTAACTTTATAATACAATCGATTACAACTTCAATGCGGTATTACCGAGTACCGCACCAAATCGAAGTTTAGTTTACTGATTACCGAATTACTGAGCAGAAATTTAAAATTTTAATATTTAATATCTACTTTTAACTATCAATTCCCAAATTATCAAACCCAAAATTTAAGAATCTCGAACCAAATATAGAATATCCACCCCTCAGGAGTATTTCAAATAAATGATCTTTATATTAGAAAATAAATAAAAAATGAGCATTGTTCCAAAGTATTTTGCTATAGGGAAAATTGTATATAATAGCAAACTAATAACCTAAAATAAATGGAATAGCTAGGGTTTGATTTAATTGTGCTCCATAGCAAACGTTAGCTAAAATTTGCCAGCGTCTCTCTCCCAGAAATCTCGCTCGCCACTCTCCATTCTCGCTCGCCTCTCTCACTTTATACACAGAAGTGTATAATTCTGTTTCTGTTTTGTATAAAGCGAGAGAAAATTGTATATACACATGCAAAAATATAAATCTTCGTGTTATACACTTAATTATACAATTTACAAACATTTTACTTCAAATATTGCAGAGAAAAAGGTCAACGAATTATACAATTGCGAATTATACAATTGCAGTGAAATACAATTTTCTCTAGCTTTATACAACAGAAGTGTATATATTGTGTTTCTGTTTTTGTATAAAGCGAGAAAAAAACATATATCTTCTTGCTATACACTTAATATTGCAGCGAAATAGGCAGTGAATTATACAATTGTGCATTATACAATTGCAGTGAAATAGGATAGCGAATTATACAATTGCAGCGAAATAGGCCAGCGAATTATACAATTTAGGCCAGCGAATTATACACTTGTATATGTATAGCGAATTATACAGTTTTATGTTTGCTATGGAGCGCAATTATGCAAAGTTTGCTATAGCATACAAATATGAATTTTTTGTTTGCTATATGTGAAAGTTGCCCTACTAAAAATATGCCCAATCTTTTTGGGCCAAGAGAGATTGGGCTGGGACGACCCATTTTGACATCAACGGGCCTAGAGAGGCTGTGTTATTGAGCTTCACTTTTAAATGGGCTAATAAATTTTAGCCCAACTATACTTGAATAAAAGACTTGGCCAAATCCATTTTAGCTCTACTTCGATATGAATTTGCGAATAACTATGTAATTAGACATATTTCACAATCATATATAATATTATCATCTATATTTTTAAAATATATTACATATTTTATTACTAATTAAGAATTTTCTATCATATATATATGTATATATATATTTTTGTTATTGAATACAAAGATGGGGAGGGAGATAAGCAACATTCGGTATGTATCTAGACATATGCAATCACAGTGGATATGTATGTATCTAGTGTGGTTTTCATGTATATTAAATCTCAGTGATATGAAGAACGAAATGGGAGTGGCGAGAAAGGCGAGCGAGATTTGTTATGTCTCTCAAATACATATAAATCCACTTGGATATATCTAGAATAAATTATACTTAAATTTTGATCTCATGTATTCAAGATACATACATTTGGACGTAACTACACGTTTTTGAGTACATCAAAATCTGATAAAATGCATAATATACAAATTAATATGTATCTAAGTAATTAGCTCATAAACTTCCTTCCCCTCGTACAAAACCTTTTTCTTAGCTCAATTATTTGTTATTATTAAAATTTTATAACATCTAGCTTCTTATACCACGATGAACCACAAAAATACATTTTTCAGCACAAATCAATTTACTTTGAGAAAATATTGTTCATGACATGATTGAACAACCAAAACATCGAAATACATCTAGGTAACATTATCCATATAAAAATAGTATATTATATCAAATACAATCCAATCACTCAGTCGCAGTGAATAATATCAATTTTCTCCATCTATATAAAAATAGTAAATCATGTTTAGATACAATCATATTTCTTCTTCGCATGAATTACGTCAAAATTTATAAATTCACAACTCAACTCGCACCTACCTAAAAGACAAAAAAAAAATTTAAAATTTGTGGACCCATAAAGATTGTGATGTTATTTTAAATTTTGTCTACTTTCAAACATACCAAGAAATTAGGGAAAAAGGTGAGTGAATTTTCTTCTGATATAAAAAAAGTAAAACACAGTCCACAAGAACTCTCACTATTTATCTGCCCTAAAATTTAAATACGCGTCTGCTACGCCATCCTCACATTAAATTTCACCATTAATGTCAAATACCTAAGCTTTCACTTTGAAATTATGTTACTGTAGTGATTTTGTTCAATTGTTTTTGACTGATTCAAAAACAAAAATGGGCGGCTACAGTGGTGATTCTTCAAAATCTTCAGCTGAATCTAACTTTCGTGAACTTGATGATGTGTTCTTGCAGGTGAATTGACTTTCCCCATTTTTTCTTTTTTTGGGATTTTTTTTGAAATTTGTGGTTAATTTTGTTGTTTTTTTAGACTCAAACAAGGATTTGGCTTGGGGAAGTGTTGAAAATGAGATTGGATGGGCACTTGCATATTTCTGATTTGCTTGCTGATGGGGATCTTTTGTAAGTTTTTCCCCTTTTTCCCATTGTCTTTTCTTGGGTTTTGCTGATGTTTTTATGGTAAAGGTAGAATTTTTCATTCGTTTGTAAGGTAGAATTTTTCCAATTGTTTTGGTATTTCATTATTAAAGAATGATGGTTTCAACTGGTAACCTGTTGATGATGTGGAAGGTGGTGGGTACAAGCTGGTTTGGATACCACTGTTTACCCCATTGCTATTAATGCTGTGACTAATTGTTCGAGTTCTTGCACATTACTGTTACATTCTTTTTCGTTTTTGGCTTAATTTGATGTTGCTTGTATCCAGTTTGTCTTGTTAATGTTGTGTTTAAGAAGGTCAGCTTAATTGCAGTTAGTGGGATTAAACTACCTAACACATTGATTGTGAAGACTTTGTAGTTTGTATTCCTTCAGTTCCTACTTTGTTATGTTTTCTTGTTTTGGAATCAAAACTGAAGATTCGTGCAAGTTTTTATTTTTAGCTACCAATAGATAATAATAATCAATCTTTTGATTCTCGAGGTTGATGTTAAAATCATTTATGTACACTTGGAAGTGTGTGAGTACTTGATATTCTGTTAAGCCTATCCTACTATATCTATACTAATGGTTATTTTCCTTGCCTCAAAAGTGCAAATGACAGAGTTAACCCTTTATGTTCCTAAAGTTCTCCTTGTTGCGTTGAGACATTCTCTTGCTTCTTAAATCTTCAACTACCAATATTAGGAAAACGACAAAGGGAACATTAACATTTATTTCTTCATTTTATCCAACGGGGAGGGCTCCGTTTCCCCCATGTTGTATGCCCCTTGAAATTGAGATTCTGTATGGTGTAGAGAAGTGTTAGTCCAGGCAAGCTCAATCAACCGTTACACCTGTACTATCCCCTGCCCCGTGTTTTACCAGCCGCTGTATTACTTCACCTAAGAATCAATGGTTCTTAGTGTATGGAAACTTAGGGTCCCTCGTAGCTGCAATGATGCAGCAAAGATTCAGGACTTACTTCCAAAGTAGTTGGATTGAATCCTTTATCTATTCTTTGCTCTATTTTTTAAAGTAGTTGGATTGACCAACCATTTCAAACTACTTTCTCTTATGTTGTCCATTACTTGCACCTTCGTTGAATGTACATTCTGATCTGTTCTAATCTGGAGTATGAGATCACTTTATACTCTGAAGAGTGTTGCAGTTTACCAGAATATATGGCCTTGTATTTTAACATCTGGAAAAGATAACTTGTGTAGGTTTGAAGTTGCCAAAGAGTTATGGAATATGCTATTGGCAAAGTGTGGAGAGCTAAGACATATGAAGTATGAACCACTTGGTTCGCGGAAATGCAGTGGGAGATATATGCCATATTCTAATGTTGACTCATTTTTAAAGGTAAGTTCTTCTGATTTGTCTCTATTTCAATGGCGAGTTAACGACACTGCTATCCATGAGGGGGAGAAAACCCCTCAATGAGACCGACAAAAGGGGATAAACCTTGTAATCCCTGGCTTTGGCAGATATGCAAAATACTAGGATTAAATGGTATCGATCTCTTCTCCCCATCTGATGTTGTTGAGAAAAAGAACATTCGGAAAGTTTGCATTTGCTTAAGGGCACTCTCAAATAAGGCCCGTTCCAAACAATTGAAGGTAAAAATCTTCTTGCGGACATTTTTCATTTCCTTTTTTTATAAAGTAACACCGTTCACTTGCTTCTGGATAGCGTGTGCTTCTCTGGCTGGTTATTATGTTCTCTGGGTTGCGGTAGAACTCTTGTACTTCCTTTACTTCTGCTATAAACCTGTTTGTATGCCTTAGGTTCCTGACTTCGACTTGGTGACCTCTATGGTAGTCATGCCAAAAAATATGGTGGGTGGCATTCGAAGAAGCTTGGAGACATCACAATGCAGCCTTTCAAGTTCTTCTGGTTATTACTCGTATAAAGAAACAAGATCAAAACTTACGGAGGTATGTTAAATGCACCATTAGTTGGAAATATTACACTATTTTACTTACGGAGGTATGTTAAATGCACCATTAGTTGGAAATATTACACTATTTTCTTTCTCCTAGTGATAAAAATGTTTACACTCTTATCTGCGAGATGCTAATATATCCTTATGAATGCTATAGAGAAATAAAATCACAGAGTCTGAAGCAAACTATGATTCTTCATCTGAAGAGTCTGATGAGGCAGAGAGCAAATTTGTGGGAGAAGAGTCTTGTTGCTCATCTATGAATCAGCTTGAAGATGGTAATGCCACAGATTCAGATGCAGACAATTCTATCGGCGAATATTCAGCTGTTAGCAAGAACAGAAGAGAGAAAAACAGATCTTCTCTAGGAAATGGAGGGAAATATATTAGTCCCAATAATAGGATACACTTTGATTATAGTAACCTTAATGCGGAAAATGATGAGTCAATTGTTGGAGATTCTATGTATGATTACGAAATGGAAGGTAGTTGTATTTCCAACTACTTATCATTCTCAGATTCAATTATTGGTGGAACTGATGGTAGTACGCCTGTTTTGCGGGAAGGTGAAGATAATATTTTGAACTTATTTATGGCAATTGATTCCCATAGACCAAATTCCAGTAAAGGGACTTTTCAGAATGGACATCAGTATAAATATTCGGATAATGAAGACGCAGAAGTTTCATCAACCACTAGCATGAGCTCTGTACTAGGTCGGGTGCATGCTTTGGATTTTGATGACCAATTTGATGCAGACGAATGTTTAACAGAAGAAACCTCTGGTTCCTTACTGGAAAATGAGGCCGATCGGCAGCAAAACGATTTATCTGCAAGTCATGAAGCATGGAATGTTGCAACTACTGAACTTGTTTTTCATGATACTAAGGAACCCTCTGTGGTAAAACCTAAAATTTCTGCCAGTGTCAGTGAGCTCACATATCCCGCTTCAGATGAACCGGTATCTGCTTCCGCACATAGCGAAGATATCGAGGTTGCAAGAAGTGAAGATATGGTTTGTCTTGATACTGCTGCATGTAGAAATAATCTTAAGAATGTCTCTTTAGTTGGCAGAAATGAAGGATGTGATGGTGATTCACAGTATCTCAAATTTGTTTCTGAAGTAGTTAGTAGTACATGTGAACCATCCATGACTTTGGATGGTGTTAACATGGATCGGAATAATTCCGTTAATTCTGCAAATTGTTGTGAACGTATTGAAAAAGGGCACCCCTGTTCCTGCACCGTCTGTGGTTCAGGTGATGCAAGTGAAGCATGTAAACCTACACTTCCAGGAGATGATGTAAGTGTTCTTAGTTGTGAATCTTCTTGAACTCCGACTCATTTTTCATTAGTAATTTCAAGAATTCACCTTTCAATCACATTGACATTTCTTCGTTTCTTTTGTTAAATAGGGTGACAGGAAACATAAAGTTCCACATTTGTGGGAACAAAATGCTTCAGAGGGAAATCAAGAAACAGATGCTGGTGCATTAAAAGACAAACGTCGACAGAGACCATTGCTGAAAACAGTTGCTAGAGGCACTGCGCTTGTTGGTGTATTGTATCTGTTGCTGCATTTCAGGTTTGTATTTCACGCAGTTCTGTTCGCAATTTATTGCTTGATCTTCTCTATTTGGTCACACCATAATTCTTGTGCCATTTACATATAATAGTCGTAGGAGAAACAAACCGGAGGAAGGCAGTGAAGCCAACAGTAAACGAACTCAAAGTAAGAAGATTCGTGGCAGAGATTTCTCGTATGGGCATGGACAAAATGGACGTCAACTCAATAGTATATATCCTTCCGAAAAACTCAAGTTCAAGAATTAGATTCTGCATCGTCTGAGAGACTTGTAAGAAGCAGGGCTGGATTTTCATATGTTCAGCCCATTTCATTGTAATTTTTACTGTAGAATAAGCATATGAGGTTTAGTTCATAAGTTAAAAAGAAAAAAAGCCAAGTTGTTACCATAATAGATTAGAAAAAAAGAAAAACAAATATCTACTTCCATTAGTTACATGTAATTTTGATGGAATTAACAGCTTCAATTAATGAGTACTCATTCGTTAATTACTTATATCCTCCATACTGCAGGTACATTACTATTTATTGATTTCGTCTTTCTTATATGACCTTCAACATACGAATAAGCTTTGCATACACACTCTACTTGTGGGATTACACTGAGTATATTGTTGTTGTAACACTGAGTTGAGTTGATAATACTAATTTAAACGATCAATGAAATAATCAATACATAATCTATGCATGACCAACAATTAGAAAATCCAGTTGGACTATACTTGGAGTTGAGAAATATCCGATATTATTTTTCTAACATAAACAACAGAATTATCGCCTTTGGCGACAATATCAATTATAATTTCCCAAATAATTCAATATTGTTGTGATTTACTTCTTATGATGTTTCTCCTTTAATAAATACTTTTAGTAAATAAATACAACAATTTTGTTCCTAAGCCGGCTCACTTAGAAATTAACTATGTTTTTGTTTTCTTATATTAGTTTATAATATTACTTTTTCCTCATTTCATAGTATATATATAATTATATTTTGATCATCCATAGCCAAATATCAACCATGACTTACATTTTCATTTTCTCTATTGCTTTCTTGTTGAGTTTGCATTTGACAGTTGCGCAACGTTCAAATGCATTGCAAACTTACCTTGTTCATGTAAATAAGCCAGATGCCCGGATTCTTGCTAACTCGGTTGATCTAGAAAGCTACTACAGCTCCTTTTTACCTGAAGCGTTGGCTGGTGCAGAGGAGCCATCGTGCATCATTCACTCTTATCACCATGTGGCTATTGGCTTTGCGGCCAGATTGTCAGCTGAGGAGGTAAACGAAATGGAAAAGAAAGATGGTTTTGTGTCCGCGAGGGTTGAGAAGATATTAGCTTTGCATACAACGCATACTCCAAACTTTTTGGGGTTGTTTCAGAATGTGGGGTTCTGGCAAGAATCAAATTATGGTAAGGGTGTGATTATTGGGGTTCTAGACACTGGGATTACTCCGAATCATCCATCTTTTAGTGATGAGAACATGCCATCTCCACCGGCAAAGTGGAAAGGGAAATGTGAGTTCAGAGGAAATGTGACGTGTAACAAGAAGATCATTGGCGCGAGGAATTTGGTGAGTGGTTCAAGTGATCCACCTTTTGATGATGAAGGTCATGGTACACATACTTCAAGTACGGCAGCTGGTAACTTTGTCGATGATGCAAGTTTGTTTGGCAATGCCAATGGCACAGCTGCTGGTATGGCCCCTCTTGCTCACATTGCTATGTACAAGGTGTGTACAGAAAGTTGTTCAGATGTTGATATATTGGCTGCATTAGATGCTGCAATAGATGACGGTGTTGACGTGCTATCTATCTCCATCGGAGGATTTTCTGATCCGTTTTATGAAGATAGTATTGCCACTGGGGCGTTTGCTGCAATGCAAAAGGGTATCTTTGTGAGCGTTTCTGCTGGTAATGAAGGTCCGTTGAATTCTACATTATCTAATGAGGCCCCTTGGATTCTCACAGTTGGCGCTAGCACCCATGATAGGAAGATAGTGGCAACAGCTGTGCTAGGGAATGGACAAGAATATGATGGTGAATCGGCTTTTCAGCCCACGAGTTTTCCTCATACTTTATTGCCCTTGGTATACCCTGGCTTTTCCGATCAAGATGCTGCACTCTGTTCTTCAGGATCCCTTAATAACACCGATGTCAAAGGCAAGGTTGTTGTATGTGACAGAGGTGGCGATGTTCCAAGACTTGAGAAAAGCCAGACAGTAAAGGATGCAGGTGGTGCTGCCATGATTCTTACCAATCTAGAGATTGACGGAGATGGCACATTTGCTGATGCTCATGTTCTTCCTGCGACACACGTGGGTTATACTGCTGGAGAAAGTATTAAAGCATACATAAACTCAACCTCCACGCCCTCGGCTGGAATCGTTTTCAAAGGCACAATTATAGGCTTTAAGAGTTCACCATCTGTATCATCTTTTTCCTCCAGGGGTCCTAACTTGGCAAGTCCAGGCATAGTCAAACCGGACATTATCGGTCCTGGAGTGAACATCCTTGCAGCATGGCCCGTCTCGGTAGAGAACAAAACTGGCACTGATTTGACATTTAACATCATCTCAGGAACCTCAATGTCATGTCCACACCTGAGTGGCATTGCAGCTCTGCTTAAAAGTGCACACCCCGATTGGTCACCAGCTGCTATTAAATCCGCGATAATGACTACAGCTGATCAATTCAACCTCGAAGGTCAACCCATCCTTGATCAGAGGGATCTACCCGCTGATATTTTTGCTACTGGTGCCGGCCATGTAAATCCATCAAAGGCAAGTGATCCCGGACTTATTTATGACATCAAAGTTGAGAACTACATCCAATATCTATGTGGTCTAGGCTACAAGGACAAAGACATTGAACTCCTTGCGCAACAAACTGTCAAGTGCTCACTACAATCAAGTATATCCGAAGCAGAACTGAACTATCCTTCTTTCTCGATTATACTTGGACCACAGACTCAGAATTATACAAGAACAGTTACAAATGTTGGTGATGCAAGCTCAACTTACACCGTTAACATCACTCAAATTCAAGGAGTCGATGTAGTTGTTGAGCCCGCCACCCTTGTCTTCACCCAGGTAAACCAACAGGAAACATATTCAGTATCATTTACCCAAACGGGGTTAATCACTGACCGCTTTGTTCAAGGAGCTATATCATGGATCTCTAACAAGTATGTTGTAAGAATTCCAATATCTGTTAAATTGGAATAAGTGAACTTCTAATTGATAATCTTTTACGTTTGTTTATGTAATAACAGTAGATTGCAGCTATTCTGAATAGCTGAAAACTACAAAATTGTTGTAATTTAGTGAGATTTTACTATATATTTGATATGAAATCCTTTGCATTTCTTTATAGACTTTATTTTAGCTACATTGCAACCACTAATTCAATTGAAGTACCTCGCACTTCACTCAAATTTGGGGATCTTTGAAGAATCATCTAAATTGGAAAATTTGAGGATATTAACGGAAGTTGTAATTGAAATATACAGAGAGACAATTTTTTGCTTAAAAGAGTTTAAAGTTTCAAAGTATTATTAATAAGGCTAGTTTAATAAAATACACCTCTGATTAAATTTTTTTTTTTTTTAAAATACTAAGCCAATCAGGATCAATTAATTAATTTGAAATGAAGGGAGTGCTTCTTTTGTAAAAAAAGGATATACATAAAACACATATTCTTCATTTCTAGAGCCATAAGAGCATTTTATCACATGCTATGTACAAATCTGGAAATTTGTTACAATACAGGAAAAAAACTCAATGAAGGAGATATGTTTTACAAATATGAACATACATACATTCAAAAAAGGAAATAGAGTTAATAAAATATTTGACCATATAATAAGGTAGGTATCCTAGCAGTCCTATAAAGCTGAAGTTCCCTTCATTTGAGTAACATAACAAAAAAAATGGAGAAAATAATAATACTTTTTGGTTTTGGTTTTCTATTTCTTTTTCAATCTGTAGCTGCTATATACCCTCCTTGTGATGATTGTGGTTGTACTGGCAATGGTTGTAAACGACCAGGAGATCCAACTCCATATGAATGGCCGGAGTTGATCGGAGTTGAGATCATGAAAGCTAAGGCTGCAGTTGAAAGTAGTAATCCTAATGTTACTGCTGTACCGTTAGATAGTGATTGTATTCATATTTTTAACCTATGTTGTAACCGTGTGTGGCTTTGTCCAGATGAAAAGGGTCTTATTAGAGAAAAGCCAGTAGTTGGATAATAAATCTCGTTACGTTGGAGGGATGTGTCAAATCATTTTTTTTGTTTAAAAGAAATGTGACATTTCACTCTTTATAATCTTATATATCCTTTTGTCCAACTATTTATGGTTCTGTCTTTAAGAATACTACCTCTCTGTCCCTATTTAGTTGTTCACTTTAGAAGTGACACACATATTAAAATACCAATGATTATCATATATTAGTTACAATTTTAACCTTAACTTAAAAAATTATACAATTTTTCAAGTATAATAAATATATTTTCTAGTTCCAAAAAGCATGCATTACAACTTAGTAGTACTAGAAATTTTCTAAAATTAAATTAGGGCATATATTAGAAAAAAAAATATTATCCTTTCTTGATTTGTTAAAATGGACAGATATAAAAGGAAATATAAACAAATAGGGAGTAATAATTAGTTTTGTATGAAAACGATGGAAATTCCTTATGTAAACATCAATATTTGTTGGGTATAAACAATAACTCATAATTTTTTGTGATATTGAACACTTTTTTTTTAATTCCTATTTTGCATAGTGAGTTTAATAATTTTTTACATAAACATGATTGGAGAACATATTAAAAACTTTTATTTTTCTTGGCTACTCCCTCCATTTCATTTTAAAATTAAAATACTAAAACTCCAGTATTTAATAAGAGTAATGTTTACAAATACTGAAATTCAACAAATTGAAATATTAATGAGTTGGAAATACTTCTACTAATAACTTTTTTTCCCGCTTGGCTAATTAGTTACTATTTTCGTCTCATTTTATACGTCATATTTCAAATTTCAAGAGTCAAACAAGTCTATTTTTTATCGTAAATTTTTTATAAATTTTTTAAATATTTTGAATTATCAATTATAGTGAGTCATTGTACTTTTTATGTAGTTTATAAATATATAAGTTTTATTTCAAAAATATTAAAAATTTTCATGTGCAAATTTTTGATCAAACTTAAACTGTTTGGCTCTTAAAACATAAAAAATATATGTAAATTAGAACAGAAGAGGTAGAAATTAAGGAAACGAATGGGGAAGAAAGTTTTAAGAAAACATAAATATCTTTATCTGTCTCTTCACATTATTAATCTTTAATAATTCATAATTTAATCAAAGCACTCTATTTTATACCACTTTTGGAAATCTACCAAATAAATTTTACACAAAATTAATATATTACTATATTTACACATCAAATACGGTGTAAATTAATACATGGTTTGACTTGATCCCTGACGAGACTGAGATTTCTGTATAGAAACACTATAACTGTGTTAAAAGCCTGCTATGGTTGGTGCGAGGCTCCTACTCTACAGTAAGTCTTTCTGTGTCACGATTGAATTGTTGTGAATTGTACATTATTATGAAAATGATCGTCTCTTCATTATTTATGTGAACATATCATTTGCATTGTTGTTCTGAGACGTGAATGTGACAAGTATTATGTGAATTGATGAATCTCGCTATCATTTTCTATGAAAACATTAATTTTTATTTGATATAAGCAACGATTTTTTATTCTTTGTGATATTGACCACATTTCTGATCCCTAATTTCTAATAAAAAAAAAATTCTCTATCTAGGAATTATTTACAGATATAGTGTATCCACTCTGTCTCTACACATTATTAATCTCAAGTAAATCATAGATTAATTAAATCACGCTCTAATTCACTCATTATTAATATTCCTTTCAAAAAATAAAACAAAATAAAAATGTACACATGTTATTTATTTGTTTTTTTTTTAAAAAAAAAAAGAAGCTAACTCTTGGGCAGGGGTTAATGTTCCCAGTAAATTTCATTATCATGTTTGGGAAGACAAAAGTAAAGGTGAAAACTTGTGGAATTGGGCTGTTTCATGTTCTAGTTTGTGAAGTACTCCTCAATTATATTTGGTAAATACTTATTCGTGGCATCATTTTACATTTACATTCATGAAATTTAGTAGGTACAAATAGAATCATAATATACTATTGTCTATTGTCAGGATGTATTTATTTTTATAACATACGTAATTTTGCTCGAATATAGACAGAATTATTGAAGAAACGCCAACAATCGAATAATGAATATAGTTAGAGGGATGAGTCTAAGTTATTTTTGTTTGAAAGTTATTGCTAGTAAATTGGAACATGAATTGTCATGCCTGATGCCCAAAATAATTTCTTAACCTTATAGTTAAGACTTAAAATCATCTTTATTTTATATGAAGTATTGCATAGTCCCTTAAATATTGATGTACTTTTGATGTTTTCCCCAAATTTTCACCTATTATTTAATATTAATTTAGTCCATTTTATTGATGGATTGTTCAATGTCTTTTTCTTTTATAATGTTTAGTGGAAATAATAATTGGAGAAAGTGAGGTCTTATTTTGTTCAGGCAGCTAAACTATTTTTTTTTTAAAAAAAAACTATATCAACTTATTATTGATATATAACATTGCAAAAAATTTATATTATTGTAGGTGAAATTGATGATTGAAACTTTTGATTTAAATTTTAAAAATTAAAAGAGCTAATTATATTGTATTTTTGTTCTTTTTCATATTACAAAAATTCCTTAAATTTAATGAATTTGGATACATTCTAAACGTCTCAATATATAGTGTTCCGATCATGGTTACGTCATGTCTTGATATCGAATACATTATTTGATGTCTCAATATATCGTATAAAATGATGTATCTGGTTGATACATTGCGTAAATGTATTCGATAATAGGACAGTAGAAATTTTTGTAATTTTTTTTTTGAGTGACGGAAAATCTTAAAAAATATGAAAAAATAAGTTGTATTTTTAGATAATTTTTTGGAAAAAGGCAGGAGAAAGACGACAAGTTTTGACAAAGGTTTCATCCATTGGTTGGCTCTGAAAATTTGAGCAGTAATTCAATACGCACTCCAAGAAAACCAGAACATGGCTTCTGCCGATCAGCATCAGTCGCCGGGAACTACCAATCTCCGGCTAGTTCTCGTCCATCGCTATCCGAGATTTGGAAATTCGTTCTTATCCAAACTAAAAACCTGGTACCGGGTTTTCGACCCGCTTGACGAATCCGACCCATCACTTCCACCCATTTCCGGCTCGGTTCGGGTCATGCTCTGTTTTGGTCCTACTCCGGTCACCTCGGAGACCCTGGATAAGTACCCTAATTTGGAGTGCATCGTGGGTACTAGCGCCGGATATGACCATTTTGACCTCGCTGAGTGTCGCCGCCGTGGCATCCGCGTCACCGGCGCCGGAGATTCGTTCTCCGAGGATGCCGCTGACTTTGCCGTCGGCCTATTGATTGACGTCCTCCGTCGTGTATCTGTTGCTAACCGTTTTGTTCGTGCTGGCTCTTGGCCTGTTAAAGGAGAATTTCCCCTCGGTTCTAAGGTCAATTTTGTTCTAAAATGTGCTCATCATTACTATATTCTGTTTATTTTTTATGCACTTTTACTCGTCACATATCACTTCGAATCAATTTAACTGATATATTTAGTAAACTAATTTTTATTAATTAAACATTTTAATCGAACTGTATAAAGAAATATTAAAACATTGTAATTCTTTTATATAATTATTATGATGAAAACAAACATCTTTGATATGTCCAAGTTCATACAATTTGACTCTCGCGAAGTGAAAATACATGGAGTATGTATTTAAAATAGTATCTTGATTTGTCCAATGCCTCTTTTGGATTGTTTTGATATGATCAAAGATTGAAACTTTTCAAAAGAAGAAACTTGGAACAATTGGACCGAGTGCCTTTCGGAAACAATTTCTCTCTACCTCCACGAGTTAAATGTAAGGTCCCTGTATACTCTACTCTCCCCAAACTCCACCTATAGGATTTCACTAAAGTAGTTTTCGTTTCAGTTTTGCTTCACTTTGTTGACTTAATAATAGCAAGTTGTTTGTTCCTCAATGAATTGTTGGCACCAATTTTAAATTCTATCTCCACCCATTATAGTGAAATGTGGTTTTGGAAGAGTCTATACAAATGGTAAATATTGAGGGGAGAAAGTTTTCTTCTTAAGTAGAAAAAAGAGATTCTTGTATATGGTTTCTATGTCATTTTACGAACTACTGAAGCTGGTAAAGTACTTGTGGGAACTGGCTAGATGATATTGTACTTAACATGTATTTTTACGCAGGTTGGTGGGAAACGAGTGGGCATTGTAGGTTTAGGGAGCATTGGTTCGAGGGTTGGTAAAAGACTTGAGGCCTTTGGCTGCAGCATTGCATACACCTCAAAGAGGATGAAGCCCAATGTTTCGTTTCCTTTCCATTCTAATATTCATGATCTTGCTATCAACAGTGATGTTCTAATTCTTTGTTGTGCTTTAACAAAAGAAACACACCGCATAGTTGGCAAAGAAGTGCTGACTGCCCTTGGGAAGGAAGGTATTGTCATAAATGTTGGACGAGGGGCACTCATTGATGAGAAGGAATTGGTTCAGTTTCTGAAGAGAGGTGAGATTGGCGGTGCTGGTCTTGATGTTTATGAAAATGAACCTCATGTGCCAGAAGAATTGTTTGGGTTGGATAATGTGGTGCTGTCTCCACATGTTGCTGTTATAACTCCAGAGTCTTTTAAAGCACTTGAAGAGCTATTCATTTACAACTTAGAAGCTTTCTTTTCAAATAAACCCTTGCGGGCACAAATTGAATGTGAATGAGATATACATTCCTTTTACTGCTGTGATCAACTTTATTAAGTTTCTTCACCAAGTTGAGGGTCACTTTATTCTCCAACAAAACATGCTGAACGTGAAAAGCTATGATGTATGTGTATGTGAACACATGATATTATTTCGCTTAAATAATTGTGTTTTTATTGATGAAAGAATCCACAGGATGTTGTGTTGCTCATATACAAAGTGGTGATATTGCTTGAAATTTTGTTGATATGCTTATTAAATAAAGACATCGCGGAGGACACGGAATAGGGGATCATCAACAAATAAACAACCATCGGAGTATGACAATAAGAGAAACTATTCAGATTCTTCAGCAGGAACATCCTTGAGGACTTTATGCTCAGTAACAACATCCTGATCATCCTTCTTGAAAACTTTGAGCTCAGCAACTGCATCCTGCTCGTCCTCCTTGAGAACTTTGCGCTCAGCAACAATATCCTGATCAACCTTCTTGAAGGCTTTCTGTTCAGCAGCAAAATCCTGTTTGTCTTCCTTGACGACTATGTGCTCAGCAACAATATCACGTTCATCCTTTTCGGAGGCTTTATGTACAGCAGCAGAATCCTGATCATCCTTCGTGAATACTTTTTGTTCAACAGCAGCATCGTTATTATCCTTCTTGAAAAGCTTGTGTGCCATATGTTGTGCAAAGGTGCGAGGTGGGAATTGAGATGGCTCAGCCGCGGTGACAGTCTCAGGTAGGGGCTTAAGCATAATCTTGTCCTTTGGAGGCTCACAGAAAATAGCCCATGAAATCCTTACTTTCTCTTTGTTCACAACCCCTCTGTGAAGAATGCTCTTGTACTTTCCGTTGCTTAGGATTTCAATTGTATCCCCAATGTGCATAATTATGGAATTAGGCACACACTTTGCAGTTACCCACTTCTCTTCATAAAAGAGTTGCAAGCCAGGCACCATATTGTGGAGGATGAACGTCAGTGCACTCACATCAGTATGAGCCTCGACACCAAGTGCTAGTTCTGGTTGGGGACATTTGGGATAGTAGTTAATCTTCATTTGAAGCAGCAAGTCTTCCATGCCTCCAACTTCCTTCTCTAGTCTTCCTTCTTCCAATCCCAACCCAATCGAAAGCACTGCAAAAATCTTTGTTGCTAGGTTCCTGATCTGCTTGGCATATTCACTTGTTGCTGGACTGCAAAACAGAAATGTTTAGCGGTTAGTGAAGTGGTAAAAGTTGATGAATCTTAGTACCTCAGTTGGTTATCTACCTTCACCTTCTTCTATGTTGGTGGAGGTAGTAGACCTCGGTGGATTAGTCAAGGCAACGCACAAGCGAGCCCAGACACCACCATTGTCAAAAAAGAGAAGATTGAAAACTGTGCAATCATGAAACTATGTAAAGAAGCTTACATGTAGTCAGCAGGGGTTTTAGGCCAGATGGCCAAATCGCGCTTGTCCTCGGGGAAAACACAATGAAAGAAGTAATCCTCCCACTCAAGCTGACCACAAGCACTATTTGCTAGCTTGCTGCCATAGCCTTGGACATTACCAGAAGCTTGATCATTAGCATACTTCTCCTTCTCTTCAACAGGTAGATCAAAAAAGGTACCTCCAGCAACCTTGACACGTTCAATTAGCTCATCCGATATCCCATGGTTAACGAGGTGCATAACACCCCACTCCACCGCTGCTTTCTTCAACTCCTGGTGGCATTTTTCGCGAATTTCCTTGTCCTCTGAGTCAATTTCTTTTAGATTAATCGTCGGTACTTGAGGTCCTTCATCTTTCTTCTCTTCCTCAAAGATGTTTCCTATACCATTCAGCTCTTCTTGTGGCCTCACATACTCTTTAGGAATGACTTGGATTCCACTTTTAGCCAAGCTTTCAACTCTCGACGGAATTGAAACCACTTCACTCACCATCTCTATAATACGCGGAGTACTTATTTAGAAGTAGACTGAATACTATCTCAATCTCGAAATATAGAAGTACAAGCAATAAGAATAAAAAGAACACCCTTGTTTATTGTTGTTTTTTTTAAAAAAATTCTTCCCCTTTATGGATGATTTATATTGTGGGTGCCAAAAGGTAGGTTTTGTTATTTTGAATGGAAGATAAAGCTTAAACATTCAACAACCACCATGCATGCTTGTGACTCATAGCTAACCCTTTTTTTTTTTTGGCAGTTGTGTTAAGGTTTTCAATTTTTAGTTTTTAGTTTAACCTAAAAATAGGAATGGTGGTTGGCACACAATTTTATGATGTTATAGGTGGAAACAAATGACTGGTGGCTGGATCCATTTTTTACATATATGTTTTAGTTTAGTTATATTACTTAAAAAAAAGATATTTAACTATCTTAATCATTAAGAGTTTTTGTCTAAACTGTTTTTTTGAATGTTCTTATACATCTCATTTAATTGACAGTCCACTAATTGTGGAATTGTAAAGGTGGATTTGGCACCCAGGTGTTGGCTAGTAATCAAAGAAGTAAGTTGAAAATTACAGAGTTTCATGTTTAAATTTCAGTACACACAAAAACACTAGGTGATTGATTGTTAATTTGTTATACATTTTAACTCGTGGTGAATAGAAATATTTGATATATGTGCTAATTGGAAGTAGCAGGTATTCCAAAAAAGTTTTCCATATTTTATGTGCAATGTAATGCAACGGATGGGTTGTACCTCCCTTAACCAGAGGTCTCGACTTTGAATCCTGAAAAAATTCTTAATAGGAAGTGCTTCTTTTCAAATGGAGATGCATCACAAATCTGAATTAGTCGGACTCTAATATATGAAGGGAAACTTTCATATATGTACTGGAAAAAAAAAGTTTTTAAGTTCAAAAGAGGAAAACTTATTATACATCACGGAAATGGCACTTTGAAAGACAAATAAACGTATTGAGCAAAAGTTTAGGTTCTAAATTATTCTCTTCAATAAATGATATTCACCTAAACTATGGGCCTATGTTTTAGGAAAACTTTTTCTATGTTTTAGTGTTTGACAAATAAGTCTTTGACAATATAAAACCCAAACTTTTGAAAGACTAAAATAGTAGTTTAATATTTGATAAGATTGTATAAAAGTAGTTAAAAACTATAGTCTATTCTTCAATAAATAAGTGAGATTTCTTATAATAGTGCATGTACTGGTAGCTAGAAATTTAGAATCATCTTTATTCCAAACTATCAAACATTTCTATTACATAATGGTTTACTAAAATATTTTTAGAAAATTCTGCTGGAGTATTAATTATTAGACAAAAATATGATGTGACTTTGTGTAATATAAAAAAAAAGTACTAATCCTAATGTTTTACTGCTGTCCCAATGGTGGATACTGAGTGTATTCATACTTTCAAATTATGTTGCAATCGTGTCTGGTTATGTCTCGATATAAAAGGTCTTGTTACGCTAAAGCCAATAGTTGGATAAGTCTCAAGTTATTTTTATTTTTATGAAAAAAATACCAAGTTTTTGTTATTTTTATTCTCTCATAAAATGAAATGAGAGCTCAAAATATGGTTTAAAACGGATCGTTTTAGATATTTCATAGAAATTTCGCTTTTTTTTTAATGAAAAATTAGTACGAATATAACTTTGATGTTCAAAAAAAATTCAAATATAACTTTGTGAAGGATTTTTCATATTTAACTCTCAAATTAATTTTTCACAATTCCTATATTCAAAGCAAAATGAATTGAATTATGAAATTGTGACTCTTAGGGAGAATAAGCTCGAGCAATTGTAGGATCCTAGATTTTGGTGTTCAACCATAGAAAAGCTGACGTGGCAGATCATATAACATCAATAACTCAAATTAAAAAACAAAAGAAAAGATTTTACTACCACAAAAGGATCCGGTGAGTAGATGAGACTATTTCTTTCTTAAATAATTTTTTTTATTCGAGCCATGGTATTGAAAAATTCAAGATAGAAAGTATTTTTTCATCTGTGTAGCGCAAATCCAGATTAATTGATACTTCAATAGAGATATCGAACATCAAATAAAAAAAATGGAAAGTACTTAAAACATTCTTAAATTCGGCATGAATCATTAATTTATCCCTAAACTACTGATAGCCATAAAAATATCATTTTACTTGATTAGCTGGACTTAAATACACTCAATCATACAACATAAGTGGAATACACCCCAATCTTCCGAGTGAAATACATTTTCTTGTTTAACCTGTAAGCAACAAGAAATTATTATGACATTTTATCCTAGTAATTTTTTAATTTATCTTATAAGATCCTTTTTTCTATTTTGGTTTATCACTTTTTTTATTTTAGGTTCTGAATTTTATTTATCACTCTTTCTTTCTTTTTTTTTTCTCCAAAATTTAATGATTTTATTTCAGGCGATTTAGTTAAATGATGGAGTCGATTAATAAAATAATTTCACATCCGAAAAGATACTGCATAGAAAGGGTGTTTTATTTTTTTAAAAAATAATAATTAAAATTTATGTTGAGAGTGAGACTTGTACCCATATAGAAGGGGTAACAGTACTCCTAATAAAAACGAAAAAATTACTCGAATAACATGTCTTATTTTTTAGATTTTCTCAATGTCTGCTTCTATTTGTAAAAACCTCTATAATCTTTTATTTTTTTAATGTATTCGAACTGCATATTAATATATTCGAGCTACATATATGTATCCGACTTATTTTATAATGTATTCAAGCTAGTTTTTAATGTATTCGAACTATTATTTTGTATCCGATTTATGTTATAATGTATCTGAGATATTCTTTAATGTATATAAACTACGTATTATTGTATCCAATTTGTGTTACTCTTTTAAGGAATTAATGTAATTACAAACTAAAGAGGATAGATTGTAATTTCATGTTAAAACTACATGATTCCAATAAAATTTACATTTTTTTAAAAAAAAAATTCTCCAAGCTTTTTGTTATTTTTATTCTCTCAAAAAGTGAGCATGAAAGCTCTAATCTACTCTAAAACAGATTGTTTCAAATGTTTTTTATAATTCTTGTCTTTTTATAATTTCATATGTAAAATCAATACGAATATAACTTAGTTGTCCAATAAAATATTTCTCGAAAACTTCTTGAAAGATTTCTCATATAATTAACTTTCTTTTTCTCAAATTTTACTCATAACAACTCCTTTATATATTGAAACTAAAATGAATTAACTTATAAAATTGCGACTTCTAAAAAGATAATGCTTAATTCAAAAGACGGGATAAAAAACCAAAATATAGCTGGATGGATCAATCCCACGTGACAAACACATGACCAGACCAAGCCTCCATGTGTCAAGCAATTGTAGGATCCTAGATTCTGGTGTTCAACCACATAAAAGCTGACGTGGCAGATCATGTAACATCAAATTAAACTTAGAAAATAAAGGGTATATTTTGCTATCGTCAAAAGTCGTGGATGATACTGTTTTTTCATTAGCTAGTCAGTTCTTGAATTCGAATCATAAATATAAAAAAAAATTTATAAATCATAAAAAGTAACTTTATCTAAATAAGATTTTATATAGTACGAATTCAAATTAATCGAGCTCTGATGGGATACGTACACATTTTGTTGATGAAATTCAAATAGAGACAGAAAAAATTAATTTCCCTCCACACATTAACCTTATCTTGAATTCCTCTCATTTGTTGCCACTCTTTCCTCTCCCTTCTCTACCATAACCATCACATTCAAGATTTTTTCCCACAATGCATCAAAATTTTCTTCTTTTTACTCTCTTTAAGTTTCTACACATTTGTTGCCACCTCTATCAAGAACAAGAATGGCCACCAAACTTGGATTCAGTATAACAAGCTCTAAACTTTTTCATGCCCCTTTTAAAAGACCAATCTTTTCTGCTTCTTCTTCACCAAGACCCCCATTGATCCCTTTTGGTGTCAGTAGAAAGTTGTCTATTAGAAGAAAGTTGTTGATTCTTTCCCCTAAGGCTGCTGCTGACCAGCCAGGTTAGTTAGGGCTTTAAAGTTTTCATCTTTGGTTCTGTTTACTCTGATTTGTGGATAATCTTTGGTTTATGTTAGGGGAATTGATTAAAGATTTGATTTTTATCCATTATTCTACTTTGGGGTTCAGTCATACCCTTTGAGAACTTGCTAGCTGTTAGTAAATGGTTGTATTTTTCATTGATCTTAATGGGGGTTTAACTCTAACTTGAAGTATTAAAGAAATTAATTTTAAGGCATATTGAAAAGTAAAGGTGTAATTTTGGACCTTTTTCCTGGACATTTTGGAATTCATTCAGTGTCTAAGTGTAAATACAAGATTATTTGCTAATAGCAAAGGTATGGTTCGCGGAAGTATAACGAAGGGTAAGTAGGATATTCATTGTAGTATGGGGAAAATTTGGATCTTTTCTCCTTTCTTTTGTTTCTTCTGAGTTTATGAAATATGATTGTCTTGAAGGATTGTCTAGGGAATAAAGGATTCAATCCAAGTTCAAATACTTTAGCTGTTATAGATAGTAGTCTTGCAATTACTTTTAGGATGAGAATGAGGACAAGTTGGCAACATGAAACAAGTCAATTTATGATGAATTCTCATAATATAGAGTATTGAACAATACGCTAGGAGTTCCATCACATTGGCGCTTGAATGTAAGGAATTTAAATTGAGTGACATGGTCAGTAAGGATTTATATAGACGACCACAACTTTTTTGGGGTTGAGAAATAGGCGTTGTACATACCAATCTTAATAACTTTTGAAAGGCTTGTGAGATATTCCAGCCTATATGAAGTGATCTAGGCAAAGAATGACGATAGTGATTACGTACTTGCAGAGTAAGTCTGATCAAATACATTAAGACCAGGCCTTTTAGCAGCAAGATTACATCAATCGAGGGAGAGAATATAAGGAAGCTTGCAAAAGTTAATGCCATCTAGTCTTCCAGGCTGCTCAAATAGTTTTAACAAGCTTCTGCTGCACCTCAGAAAAGTAAACCCTTTTCTATGATCAATATGGCGAGGCAAGGTTGCTGCAAAGAAAAGTGATTCACTGTCAACTACCTTACTAACAGGAGTAAAAGAAATCGATGATAGTGCCTAAACATGTTCAACCAAATTCTCCATTTCATGGTTCCCATACCATGTTTTGTTCATGAAACCTCAGTTTTTTGCTTTCAGGTCAGGTCAAAGAAGAAGAGGAAGAGGACACTAAGATTTTGCAGTATTGTAGTCTTGACAGGAAACAAAAGAAATCTATGGGTGAAATGGAACAAGAGTTTCTCCAAGCACTACAAGTAATGAAGCAAATATCTTCTATTCATTCCCTGGATTTTATATTTTATGATGATTGAGGCTTGTATATATGGTTATATCTTACCGCTTTTGATTGTTCTTCTTCATTGCTTTTTTATGGTTCCCTTTTCTAACAAACAGAATGGCTTTTTCTTGGTTGTGCACCACAGGCATTCTATTATGAAGGAAAGGCCATAATGTCGAATGAGGAATTTGATAACCTCAAGGAAGAACTTATGTGGGAAGGGAGCAGTGTTGTCATGCTAAGTATAGAATAATTTCATTTAATCGTGTAAACTCTTAAAATATGGTCTTTGTGTGTCTTCAATATGGGCCCTTGACATCAATTCCTCTTAATGTAGGTGCCGATGAACAGAGATTTTTGGAAGCTTCTATGGCTTATGTATCTGGGAATCCGATTTTGACAGATAAAGAGTTTGACAAGCTGAAGTTGAAACTTAAGGTGCTTTACCATTGGTCAATCATATTCTTATATTAGTGTTTCATATATAATACAACAGAAAAATATTAGCTTGGTACTGAATGTTATTGTAAAATATCCCTTTACATTACTTGCAAATGCAAATACACCACAAAAACAAGAGCAAAGTAATCTCTGTTATGAATTAAAGTGACTGATTACACTGTATAAGACCAGGTTTTCGATTATCAACAGTTATCTGGTACTTTCTTTAGGTATCAAGTTATTTTTAAGTTTGACCGGTACTTTCTTGTTCTCTTATTCATTTTCTTTCTTAAATATATCATTCTTATTTCGCTTTCAAAATTTTCTTTTTTGTATCTCTAAATTGCTAGATGGATGGCAGTGATATTGTGGTTGAGGGTCCACGATGCAGTCTCCGTAGTAGAAAGGTTTGTCCCAACAGTTTTTCCATTTGTACTACGAGGACATGCTACTTTATTTCCATTGTGTATCCTCATAATATGCCTTTGATCAACTTTACTTGCTGCAGGTTTACAGTGACCTTTATGTTGATTACCTGAAGATGTTCTTGCTAAATGTTCCCGCAGCTGTTGTTGCGCTTGGATTGTGAGTAGCATTTCTTTTCTCTCGATAATTCTACTTCAAACTCGCATTGTTTCAAACAACTCCATTTCTAAAATTTATAGTGACATTTTAAAGTATTCAGCAAAAATGTTTGCTTTTGAGCTTTTAAGAAGGAAAATTTTGTCTAGAGAGTGTAAAGGTCAGATCTTTCTCGCTTTTGTGTTTCATAATATCAAACAGACATTTTAAATTTTGGGAATGGGATAACAACTTGAGACAGTGAAAGAAAAGAAGATACACAGACATCCAAATGCTTCCATCAATTTTATAAACTTATTCGTTTAACTTTCATGCTTAAATCTTGAATTCTTGATGATCTTCACTCTGAGTCAAAAATGGAAAGACAACAAGATAGCATCATTTGTATTTGTGTTCTTAGATCATAAAGCAACAATCCCATTTTTCGTTAATAAGGTCTATTTGGCTGCTGTATTACAGGTTTTTCTTCCTCGATGATTTGACTGGATTCGAGATCACTTATCTTTTGGAGGTAAATATATATCATTCTTTTGCCTGGTTCTTCACTTTTTCTTCCTAGTCAAAGTGATTAAGTGCAGATTATTAAAAAGTTGGGTATGTTCATTCGCTGAAGCAAAGTGACAGGAAGTTGGAAGATCTCTAAGCATGAGACAATACTAACATAGGAGAATCCTGCTTGTCTTAATACACTGTCTATGCATGTTTCTGCTCGTCTTAATGGTTTTTCGGAAAACTAACTGTCATCATTTCTCCTTCTCTTGAAAACTAATGGTTAATTGTTTTGCAGCTTCCGGAGCCATTCAGCTTCATTTTCGTGTGGTTTGCTGCATTGCCCTTCATATTGTGGCTATCCTTTACATTTACTAACTTTATCGTTAAAGATTTTCTGATCTTAAAGGTATAAAAGTTCATTATCTTTCTGTATGATGATGTAAAGGTTGTATCTATTTGAAATTGACGCATGATAAACTTAAATTTCAGGGCCCCTGTCCGAATTGTGGAACAGATAACACTTCCTTCTTCGGTACCATATTATCAGTGTCTAGCGGAGGTAAAACCAACAAAGTGAAATGCACAAAGTAAGTCCAAAAGTGTCGATTTCATCTAAGGTTATTCCATCATCATTCTCTAGTTGATTTATATCTCCATAGTCTAACCATGGATATAATTTGCTCAGTTGTGCTACGGAGATGGTCTATGATTCAGCCACACGCTTAATCACATTGCCAGAAGGAAGTAGCGCGTGAAATCTAGGTACCTATACTATTCTATTATTACTCAAGAAAGAAACAATAGAAGCTTATGTTATGTTAAAAGGAAAATGAACCTTGGACCTAACGCAGCATAAAGAAGAGACACTTATTTTAGTGAAATTATCGCGCATTCTCCCTTTCCCAGACTACTTTTAGTAAATAATCATCTTTTTAATTCCTCTTGCAACTTATAGACCTCTTAAAATACAGTCTGATCCTTGTTGAGCAGACTTAAAATCTTATGTGAAAAACATTAGACCACAGTCTAAAACGTTCGAATATTGCACACGTTTATGATACTGTGATGCTTCGTCTGTAAGGTGAAGCAATATATGATCAAACATTAGACGTGCGCCTAACATGGTCTTGAAAAAGGACATTTGCATAAATCCGCCTTTACTCATGTATAGAATTATGCTCATTTTGTGTGGAGACGAGTTTAAACTGATCAACCATGATGGTAACCGACAACTTTTCTTTTGAGCTGAGGGTCTATCAGAAACAGTTTGTCTACCCCGATAAAGGTAGTTGTTGTTGTTGTAACTGACAACTTTAGTTGTAAATGCAGGGTGATATGTGTGTTGGGACATCTGCAAAGAGAATGCACTAACACCAGTTTGCATGGGGAATAAATCATATCAATATGTACATGATGAGAGCAATTTGTAAAAAAAAAAAAAAATTCTTATGTTAAATGGTGGATGCTTTGCAATTTGCAGTGTGTCAATATGTAGTTAAAGTAATGTATGTATATACTATAGGTTAAAATTTAACAAATTTTAAGCAAAGGGGAATGTTTTGATTCAGATAATCAAATATCCTCAATAGAGTTGGATCCTATCATGCAGTTTTACTTGATGTTTTATTGAATGTTCCGTAATTAGTGACGGAGTCAGGAATTCAAATAAGGAGATTCAAAAAATAATATAATGTCATGGATCGAAGGGGATTTGACCTAGTGACTTGAAGCAATTTTTTAACCTCAGTTATGGGTGTTTATGGTTCGATTTGAGTTGATATAGGAGAAAAATTAAAATCAAATTAATTTAATCAATTTTTAAATTATTAAAATCAAACCAAATCAAAGATATTTTCACCCGAATTAATGGAAAATTCACACTAAAAAATATGATTTTTCCAACTCAATTCCTACTGCTGAGAAAATGCTCGGCAAGAAGTAGATTCTATTGAAATATTAGGAATAATCATGGAATATTTTCTCTTTTTCTATTGATTCAATTAAAATTCAGAATTACCTCTGTTATTTTTTGACGGGAAATTTTAATAGAAAAATAGTAATTTTTAGTAATGATATAATCAATATATCTCATTTTAATTCAATTTTTATTTTTTTTTAAAAAAACATAATAATATTTCTCTCTATTAATTTTTTTCCCACAATTAAAAAAAAAAACTCTTCATTTTTTGTTGGTTGTTAAAAGACCAATTCAGTTTTAAAATAAATAAACAATGAAATTGTACTGATTTTCCTGCCCATACTCTGCTTGACACGTACCCATGCATACCAAACTTTATCCTCCTTTTACTATTTTGTTTTTTATAAATAATCAATTATTCCTTGTTTGACTATTCAAAATTTCTTAAAGTTAAGTTTAATTTGTCAAAATAGAGACACAAGACATGCAACTAATCATAACAAAATTCTAAGAACCTAGAATCAAGTTTATGTTCAATGTTACACATTCCTAGAACATTTCTATTATTCCTTTCGCTTCAATTTGTCTCCCCGTTTTTCTTTTTAATTTATTCAAAAATAAAAAATATTTTTTTAATATGTTCATGTATTATTTACGAGCTATTGCATAATAATTTTACCATGTGCATAGCGAAAGAATAGCAGCAACAAATTTTCCTTCTCATAAAAAAAATTATTTCTCAACTTTTTACATGACATTAAGGGCGAATCTAATGTATTGATTATAGGTTCGGATAACTTTGATTCAAATTCTGAGTAAAAAATTCATTGAATATTTTGAAATTATTAGCTTAAAAGAATCAAAATTCTGAACCAATAAACTTAAAATTCTAGTTCTGTCTTTGCATGACATGTTTTATGTTTAAGATTAGAAGATTAAAAGAAATTTTGATACGTTTTATATATTTTTAGTTTAAAACTGAAAGATTCAAAACTCAGAAGTATGTATTCTTTATTTTCTTAAATTTTATATGCGTACGAGTCAAAATCAGACAAATAAATAAAAAAAACGGAATATATTATTCAAAAAAAAATCAATATTGAAAACAGTACGGCGGGCTAAGCACCAATGTACCACATAACTTGTTTGCACGTTATCAAAAAACAAATATAACAAACTTTGTAGTTTTGATTACGTGGTGCAATTAAGATAAAATAATTTTTAGAATAAAACATTTGACTTATAATTTATACTTTAATTTTTATAAAACAATTGACTTAATATCTCTAAAAACGTTCGTGAGGGCACGAAGGTTACAATATTTTAATTATAATATCCTTTAGACACAAACTATAAAAGGACCAAATTTATATGTCAATTTCATCAAAACAAAATTGTAACATTTTCATTCCTTAGAGAAAAAAAAACAACAAAAACTATGGTATCTTTTAATTACAAATTGAGTTTGATTTTCTTGATAATTGTGTCAATGACATTTTCTCATCAAGCTATGGCTGCAGCCTCTTATTCCACCCCCTCCATTAGCCCCACTATGTTCAAAGCCATGCCTTGGAAACAAGCTTTTGCCACATTTTATGGAGACGAAACTGCTTCTGAAACAATGGGTGCGTTACTTAGTTGATATCGACTGTATAAATCCTTTTTTTTTTCATAGTTTGGTTACACTTTTACAATAATAATGTAGAGAATATATACATTATTATTACTGGATTTTAACCTATTATAATATGTTCTGATCGATTTCACTCATTATTTTTCGTGATCTCATAAATGATCTGATAGTAGAACCGTTTTCTTTTTTTTAGGTGGGGCTTGTGGATATGGAAACTTGTTTAATTCAGGTTATGGAACAGCAACAGCAGCATTAAGCACAGTATTATTTGGCAATGGATATTCATGTGGTCAATGTTTTCAAATAATGTGTGTAAAATCAAAATTTTGCTATACAGGGTTCACCACAATTACAGCCACAAACCTTTGTCCACCTAATTGGTCCCAAGATTCAAACCATGGTGGATGGTGCAACCCACCACGCCAACATTTTGACATGTCAAAACCTGCTTTCATGAAAATTGCCCAATGGAAGGCTGGCATTGTCCCCGTCTCGTATCGCAGGTACGTAACAGTAATTTTACATCATTATCAGATCACCTAAAAAAAATTATCGTAATACGTGACAGTATAAAGAATAACTAAATAATTAAATTTGGTAAAGTTCGAGTCATTTAATTTTGAGAAATTCTTTGAAATTCCGATTTTACCCCTCTAGGGTTAATTTTACAATCATTTCATACCCTCTAATCTAAAATAACGTGTATGGTTGTAGGGTACCTTGTATTAAAAAAGGCGGGATTAAATTCGCGCTCCAAGGAAACGGTTACTGGTTATTGGTATACGTGATGAACGTGGCGGGAGGCGGTGACGTGGCAAGCATGTGGGTGAAAGGAAGCAAAACAGGATGGATGAGCATGAGCCACAATTGGGGAGCATCATATCAAGCATTTGCAACACTTTCAGGCCAAACTCTCTCATTCAAGCTCACTTCATACACATCTCATCAGACAATTATAGTTAATAATGTTGCACCTTCTAATTGGCGCGTAGGCATGACTTACCAAGCAAATGTCAACTTTCGTTAATCGAGCCAGTAGATTCTGAATACTTACTTCTAAGCCTTCTAGAAGTCCCGATCCCGAGCCTCTATTATAGGCAATATTTTTCACCTTTCACTTTCTTTTTTTTCTAGGCGCCCTTTCAAGGAGTGGTGCGACCATCTTTTTGCTCTTGTTGTTATTTTTCATAAAACTTTTATTTTGTGATATTGTACCCTAGTCTTTCATCACTATTGAAAAGAATAGAGCAATAAATTTATCATATATAATTTCCTTTTCTTTTTTCAAGTCTTATATATATGCATATAATTCCAATTAGTGACAATGAAGACATTGATTAAAAGAATTAATTAACAAAAATTATACCAAACAAATTTGAGCAATAATTGGATCAAATTACTATATTCTGATTATCACTAGAAGATATGTATAAGTAGGTGGAAAAAAATGAATCTGATGTACCAACTAATAATGGAAAGAAAAATTTTTTATTCTCTAATCATAATTAGCATGGGTTACTCTTATATCAAAGAAATCAATAAAGAACTTATCAAGAGAAAATTATTAAATATACTTGAGATGTATGACAATTGACAAACAAAATTAAGCTTAATTATCATCTAATTGTCTTTCTATATATATATCATCAAAACTAACTTGACAATCTAATCATATTTCGTAACACAAGTAATTTTTCATACAAAATAACTTGATATATCATCATACAATAAACTTGAACTAGTCGCTAAAAATAAACCTAAATTTTATTTTATTTTAAACTTAAAATTCCTAACGGAGATAAAAAAAAATGTCAGAACCTAAATAATTAATTCAAGCTTCGTGATTGATTCAAGAGAAGTAATTTTAACAATGATTGTGTACTTCGAATTGTGTATTGTTGATTGTCTAATCTAAAAATTTACACGTATTATTAAAAATAACATTACTATATTTTTATTTACTTTATTATATCTCTAACGACTTTTTTGACATAAAAAGATTTACAAGAATAGAAGGGTTTAATTTTTTGAATGACTCCTTGCCAATCAAGAATTATCCATTATTGGAGTGGGGGACATATAAATATAATGATAACCAAAAGATGGAATATTTTAAGTGCATAAGGTAATACAAAGAGCCTTTTTTGCCTTAAGCACGCCTCTTTCTTTTTTGACATGAATTGCCATCATCATATCCACCCCCTCCAAAATCATTTCTACACCTTTTGTAACCCCCTCCCACCCCCCACCCACC
>NC_028644.1:67933157-67954003 GCF_001406875.1 Solanum pennellii
CACCTACCTCTCACTTATATTCATCTCGTAGAAGTGGTGTTCGAATTTGAAGTTTATAGTTATTTAGTTCGTGAATATATTTATACATAGTAAATACAAATTCGATACTAATCCAAAGCTATTGAGCTCGTCTGAAACTGTACCTGATATTGTAGCTTTCGCCATATTGCTTAGATTCAACAACAAATATTATAGCATCCATTTTAGATCCTTAAATAAATACTTGATATTTTCAGCTTCGTCGTCCTTTGTCGCTTGAAATCTTCAAAAATATTATTATGCTCACTCGTCAAGGGGCTGAGCTAGCTCGTTGGTTGAACATGGTATCTTCGATTCAAACTTTATTTTGTATTAAGAGATTCGTTGAATATGATTAATTTTGAACCAATAACTTAGAATTTTAAAACCTCAGACTCATAAACTTCAAATTCTAACTCCGACGGATCTTTAAATGATGCATTAGGTATGATTACGTAGTTGCAAGATCCAATTCAACATAATTAATTTCGATCCCATTTAAAAGTTACATTACTTTCAAATTTACATGCCAAAGTATAACAGCTCATTTTCCCTCAAAAAGTTTTGAAACAAACAAGATTCACCTATAAAGTTAGTCAAGACTTCAGCACAAAGTATACATTCTTTTTTTAAAAAAATAGAAACTTTATTTCAAGATTATGGCCCCCTATAGTCTACCCCTAACAAAAGTTGAAAAAACAACACATTACAATAAGACTTATATTGCCTTAAAAAAACATGTTACATACCACAAACTTCAAATAATACTTCCCTCTTTTCTCCAATTATCTCCATTTTTGCCAAAAATATTAACCTTTTGATGATCAATCCTGGAAAGAACTCAACAATCTACACTCAATTAAGCAATTCCTTCTTCAAATGGGCTCATTTCTTTACCTTACTCTAACATTACTTTCATTGTCATTCACCGCGACTCTTACATCTCAAGCACAAGGTATAAAATCATCGCGACTACTTGATCTAGTCCTACGAGACAATACATTCCGATATTACAACACAAAGAAGTTTAGAACCGCAAAGTTATACCCCATACGGTTACCATCCAATCTATCAGGCATCAAAGTCGATTCAGTAAAGTATCGTTGCGGTAGTCTAACAAGATATGGTGCAAAAATTAAAGAATTCAAATTGCCAATTGGGGTAAGTATTCAACATTGCGCTGAAAGAGTACTTATTATTCGACAAAATCTTGGATCTAATTGGTCTTCGATTTACTATGATAACTATGAATTATCAGGTTATCAACTCATTTCCCCTGTTTTAGCACTATCAATGTACAATGCTGGTGACGACATGGTAACATCGTCTAATATTCCATTTGAACTGAATTTTCTATCTGACAAAACTCCGATCACTATTGATTTTAGTAACACTACAAGTGTAGTAAATTCGAGTATGATCATACCATTATGCGCTAGCTTTGAGCGCGATGGGAAGGTGATAGTAACAAAACAAGTGTCAAAAAATGTATGCTCTGCTTCAAAACAGGGGCATTTTGGTTTGGTTATTGAGTCGCCTTTGATACCTTTGAAAAATAAACGCGAAAGTAAGTGGAAATTAGCTATTGGGAGCTCGATTGGAGCTGCATTGGGCGCGTTTCTATTAGGTTTATTGTTGATCGCGATATTTGTGAAGGTGAAGAAGAAAGCAAGGATGGAGGAATTGGTAAGAAGAGCCTATGAAGAAGAAGCTTTGCAAGTTTCAATGGTGGGACATGTTAGAGCACCAATTGCAGCAGGTACTAGGACTGTTCCAACTATTGAACATGAGTATAGTCATCACAATATTTCTTGAAAAGAAAAAATTACAATATTTTTTTTTTGTGGAATATTTATTCTTTTTGTAAGATGAAAATGTTTTTGAAGTTTTTTATGTATTGATAGAATTTAAAATGTTTTAGGTTAGGGAAATAGATTAAAATGCTGACAATTAATTTGTTGTTATTTATCTGTTCTGTTAAAATGAACTTCTTTCGAGTTCTTTTGTTCTTCGTTATAACTTGTCTACAATGTAGTATTCTTTTACTTCCGATGGTCTTTCGGCTTTATTTTCATAAGATAATAGTAAAGTCTGTGTATACTTTATCATTTTCAGACTCTACTAGCAAGATTTCACTGGGTATTTGTTGTTTTAGTAGTGTACTTTTACTTGTTAAAAGATGAGTAATGTACATTTCTTTTTTAATAGATGAGTAATGTACTTGATCTTCTAGGTTAACTATTTCTTTAGTAATATTTTATTTTGAGAATAATGAGTGTTATACAATTTTATGGTATTTATTTGATTCTTCCAAATAATAATATAAATTATGTTGAACTTAAGTTCGATTGTGATTCAAGGACTTGAATAGCTAATCTTTGTTTTGAATTTGAGTTTCAATTATTTGTCACGAATATTTGAATGGTTATCACGAAAAAGAAAAATTTAAATTTCCCGATACAAACAAATAATCTTCCGCTCGGAAATGCTTTAAACCTTTGAGATATTTTGTTCTTGATCCTTGAATTACTTGGGAATGCTTAGACATCTACAACTTGTAGAGAAATTGATGACTTTTGATCCACAAGTTCGCAGGGGCGAAGCTACCTAGGGTAAGAGTGTCATATAAGTTAAAATTTGATTTAAATAATGTATATACAAGTGGTAACACATCTTGACATAAGTTAAAGGTTTAGTATAGTGACTAAGGAGTTGCAAAAATTATTTGAGATTTTATGTTGGATCCTTGATAACAGTATTTATATTTCTACTTTATATTTTGACACCCCTTAATAAAAATTCTGACTCCTAAAAAATTGCGCATAGAAGTTAAAAATTCACACAAAATACAAAATAGAAAGACACGTCTATGTGGGGTTTTTGACTTTTGACTGTGGAATTGAAATGATGTACCATAATTATGAAGAAAAAAAAGAACAGTAGAAATAATAAAAGCTTAAAGGCGTGTTACTTTGAGTACACAAAAACTTTAGAAATAAGGCATGGCATGTTAAGCAATCATGAAAAATTGTGTGATAAACATATAAAAATTGTACATGTTCGAGAATAGAGAGTCAAATGTAAGAAAATAGATAATAGCATATAGTAATGTATTTCTATAAAATTATGAGTCTCTTTAATACTATCTTCGTCCCTAATTATTTATTCACTTTTTCTTATATAGTTATTTTTAATTACTTGTTCATTTTAACAAATCAAGAAAGAACAATTTTTTTTACTTATTATACCCACAATTAAATGACTAATTACTTTGAAAAATGTAGAACTTTTCATCTATTTCATAATTAATAGGGGTAAAATGGTAAACTCACTATGTCATTACTTATTTTTTTAATAGGTGTATCAATTCAAAAATGGACAAGTAAAAAAAGACAGAGGAAATAGCTTTTATTTTGTGTATAATATATTACAATTTTCTAGGATGTAGTCATAGTTATGATTGATTCGATAACATGGAAGGAATGCATCTGACGTAAAATTAAGATATTCATGTATTTTGCCTTTTTTAGATCTCATTTTATAAGAATACATTATGAAATGTAGTAATAGCTATGATTGATTCGACTAAATGAAAGGAAGGCATCTAAAATAAAAATAATATATGTGTGCTTTCGATCTTCTTCAGACCTCACTCTATAAAAATACACTATGAAATATAGTAATAGCTATGATTGATTCGATAAAATAGAAGGAATATATCTGATGTAAATATAAGATATGTATGTATTCTATCTTCTTCGAACCTCACTCTATGAGAATACACTCTAAAAATATATCTGACATAAAAATAAATATATATTTATTCTATCTTTTTCAGATCTCATCGTACGAAAAATTAAGAATATACACTAAACATTTATTGATAAAGTGGAAGATATTGTTTGTATTTTTTGGTGGAATTTTTTATCTATTTATTTTTTGAAAGGGTATGGGGGTCTCATTAAATTTTGTATAATCATGGAATAGAGAAATTGTCTTTATCCTCTATTTTTTTTCTCGTAGGTCCTCTTGTTGTAATTTTTTTTTTTTATAATACTCTTTCCTCCTTTACTTATTTGTCTTATATGAAAATTAAATAAAATTCAGAACCTTTTTTTTCTTTATGTTTTTAAATTATTTTTTTATTGAACTTGTAAATGACTAATATAAAAGGTGTGACTTCAAGGATATGAGAAATTGCTTTATGCTTGCAAATCAAAATGGACCTATTTGTCTCCCCCTAATACCAAAAAGAAAGAATATGTAATGGTTTTTAATTTTATAACCTAGCTTGACGATAAAAGTAGTAAATTATTTTATGTGGTTTTCGGATTTCAATCATGAATATTTATGTTTAAAAATGATTGAAGAACATTATAGAATGACCATTCATAAAAACTTACATTTCAATAATCTGAACTCGCTTTTAAGCACATTTTAGATTAGGATGTCAACGGAAAATTGAATTAATTCTTATTTTTGTTTTTTTGGTTTTTAATTTTAAAAATGATAAATTTTGGTTTGGCTTTTATTTTAGAAAAAAGAAAATCAAACCATTAACTATATAAATACCAATTTAAAGAATTAGTAATTTTACATATTAATGTTCGTGCACTCCTAGTTTGTAATTCAAGTTTTTGCCTTCACTTTCTTGTTTGACTTGTAATTTTATGTTGATAATTTCTAGAATTTATTTCATGTTCAAACAATTTTATCTTTTTATAGTTATAAATTTTTCAATATTATCTAATTTAATTAGCGTCTATATTTTTGTATATCACAATTAGAGCTTTAAGAGATGATAAATTTTCGGATGATGTAATTATTTTTGAAATTTTCTTCATTATTTACCCTTTAATTAGTGAGATTTACTGCTTTACATTTTTTGAGTTTAGTCTAAAAGTAATCAAAATTGATATCTTCAAATATTTTGGATGACACATACCTCAACAACTCATTTAATATGAACAAGAGGCAAGAGTTTTTTTATAATAAAAAAAGAACAAACCACAAAATTAACATAAATTGAAGTGATGAAAAAACAATTAAATTTGTTTGGTTTGATTTCAATAATTAAGTAATCCATTAACTTAATTTGATTTGTTTTATAGAAACTCTTATATGAACTAAATTATGATCTACTCTATTCTTAGGTTCAAATTTTAAAAAAAATAGTAAGTAATTTCTCTTTATTTGTCGAAGCTAAACTCATAAAATTAATATAAATTAATTTGAATATCACGATTAGAAAAGAAAATCGTTGCAAATATTTTACCCCACCTATGCATAGATATTAAATTCACTACAACATATAATTAATGGCATGACCAAAACTACATATATTTATTCTCTGTCTTTTCTATTAACCCTTTGAAAGATTCCTCAATTAGTCTAATATATTATTATGCCAACTACTATAAAGTATATATTTATTTCATTATAGCAACTTGTCTCTTACCAAAAATTAATTTCTCAAATATCAACCAACCAATAATCATTTTTAAGAATCAACTCAAATTAATGATTCTCTCCCCACCAAGAAAATGAAGTTAAAAGGGTCTAATTTACTTACAATTTCTACCAATAAAATATTTAGGGTAGGTTTGAACGTGTTACATAAAATAATGTTTTGAAATTAAAATGATTTAAGTTGAAATTAGATGGAAATTTCAAATTATATAGTTTGGAAAAATTGAGATCTGAAATTACAATTTCAAATCATATGTTTAAAAGCTAATTTGAAATCATAACTTCATTGTGTAGACTAAACACAATTTTCAACCACATTCTATATGTATATCAAATCAAACACAAAATATATACACCATGTATACCATATTTTCATTTATTTGGTGTAAACACAGAGAGAAAATTAATTTATGTATATCGTCATCTGATCTCCACGGAGAGAAGGAACCAAGTAAAACTAAAGAGGTCCATACGAACTCTCTTTCATCATATTTTACTATTATAACAACGAAAATAACAATATACTCGGTGTAATTCTAATACTGAATATTAAGAAGGATTGAACGTAACGAACCTTATACATATATGAAAAGGTAGAGAGACTATTTTCGATTGACCCTTGATTCAAGTGTATATTTAAAAATAAAATTACTCTTATAATTATATGATAAAATGTCAAATCCTTTTAACTTCGTTATATATTTACTTCTCTGTATTTTAATAAAATTTGGAAACTCTTGTCTTGATCCTTCCTTTGCTTTAATAAAATTATACCTACTAATTAGGAATGTAGTAGGTTTACAATATTAATCATACTAATCATTCATTTGTGATAATTAACAAGCTCATACAAAGAACAAATAGAATTATCGCGCATAATTTACTCACTTGAAATCATTCAATCAAAAATTAAAACACAAACGCATTTACCATTCACCCCATCAAATTTAATATCTTTGATATTTATTTTCTTAACCAAATCAGCATACATACTAAAATCAAATTATATTTTAGGAAATTAAACCGTTTTGACATTATTATATATTTCCTCCGTCTTAAATTATCTAATCTTAATTTTGTTTTACATACATTTTTATACATATCAACTAGGAGAGTTATTTAAAATTACTTTACCCTTTTATTGATATTGAAACGACCTATGGTGTGCATTTGGTTTTTCTGTTCGATTTTACATTCAATTTGGATTTTTAATTTTTGGTTGTGAAGAGGTGTAACCCAACTCAAATCAAAATAAATTTAGTTTGGTTTGGTTTTCTTTTTTTGGTTTGGATTTTTCCGATTTGGTTAATCGATTATATCAATAATTAGATACATAATAAAGTTATATTTGCAATTTTAAAAAAATTTATATATATATATATATATATATATATATATATATATAAACTACGTAAGAAATATTATAATTAAGAATCATTAACAATTAAAAATATTTAAAATGATACAGGGAAAATTCACGAGCAAACATAGGCATGTTTGAATCTGGAAATGTGAAAGGTGTCATATAAATTGGGATGGCGAGAGTATATTTTATTAGATAACAATTTTAAACATAATGTAATATTTCTAATGTTATTTATTTAAATTCGGAACTTCCAATACTACTAAAATATAAGACATTCATGTGCATCTATTATTGTAAAATATAATTATTATTCCTTTCATATCTGTATAATTAAATTTGTAGGTCGTACAAAACGATATTACTAAGCCCTCATTTATTTACACTTAATGAAAATTTTAATTTATAATTATTCATATTTTAATCATCAAGGGTGTGTTTGATTTGAAGTAAAGCATTTCGAGAGAGATTTTTTCCAATTTTCTCATGTTTAGTTGGCATAAATAATTAAAAAATTTTTCCAAATCAACTCATTTTCCTAAATATAAAGGAAAATGACTTACCTCAAGAAAAATAGGGAAAACACTTTCCCATAACATTATTTCAATCACACACATCAACTTTNGAAAGTATATCAATTATAGATGTCCAAACATAAAAAAATAAACTAAATCATAATGAAAATAATTAAAAAGAGACAAAAGTAGTTAACTTTAACTTAATTCTAAACGTATATAAATTCGATACCAAATCAAGAAACCAAACAAAGTAAATTATAAATCCGATACCAAATCAAGAATCCAAAAAACCAACTCAAATTAAAATTCAGTTTGACTTGATTTGATTTTTTGATTTAATTCAAATAGTGCACATCCCTACCTAACCTCACCGATGATTGAGATTTATAGTCTTTAAAAATAATAACTAATTTTACCATAAACATTGATTATCATATATAATTTTAAATTAAATATTTTTAAAGATCACAAGAAATAATTTTAAACAAAGTGAGTATAGCATTAATTGAATAAGGAACTTTTTGTTCTTGTCAAGACAGCTGGCTGTTTTGTTTTGCCGTTTTCATGTTATACAAAAACAAACATCCAATTATAGAAAATTAGAAATAAAAAGAAAAAAAATGCTTTTTTCATCCAAAAAAAAAAGTATTACACTGTTTTATTCCATATAGTAAAATTTAATTTCACAAATTGAGGGAAGTAGAATTTTACAGGTTCAGCATTATTTATTCGATGATAAATAATTATTCTTTTATTAGTAAACAGAACTTTTAAGAGGAATATTTTAGGGTTAGTAAAATTAATTTAAGAAAATATTAGTTGTTCAATTTGGCAAAGGTTAATTATTTATTTATTGTTGACTCAATTCATTTTAATCAATCTAATCTCAATCATTTAAAAATTGATGTAAATATGTTTCTTAAATTCAATGAGAAGTCTAGTCAAATCAACTCGAAAGAAAATGTTAACTAATATGTTATACATAGTTATGATAATTTAAAAAATAAAATGTTATTAATGATTTTATAATTATTAAGTCCACTTGATCTAACGAGTCGCATTCTAAATAATGACATGTTAACAATCTGTTATATATCAACTCAATTCATTTTGACTTATCAAATTTTTAACGTTGACACTCACCGACAACACTCTGTACAACACCCAAGAGTATGTGCTTAATGGTCAATAATATCGATCATACATCATGAAATCTCAAACTTAATTTCCTATTAAAAAAATAATTTACAGTTTTCTTTATTTATGACGATGATAACAACACTCAATGCACGATAAATCTTATTCATGATAGGTGATGCTATCCAACTAACTTAATTAAGCGAAGATACACGTTTGTTACTCATATATAAATATATTTATTATTTTGACGTAAATATCAGATAAGTTTCTATCAATTTCCTAATCTATTTTAGGATAATAAAAAAGGTCCCCTACACTCTATAGTACGACACCGTTTCCGATTGTAACAACCACTTTCCTAATTTTAGTAACACAAATAAAACCTATCTCAATTTTCCCGCAAATCTTTTTCTTCAGTTAGTAATTTTCCCGGGAAATTTTTACTACATAGTAATATTAATAATAAAAAAATAATTCGCAAATAAAACAAAAAAATTAAAAATAATTTATTTTTTTTCCCATAAATTTTCTTAACCTTTAGATCTCTTCATTTTTGTTCTTTCTTCTTTGTTTCTTCTTCCTTCTTCCTTCTTTCTTCTTCGATCTACTATGGAAAATTCTTCTGTAAATCCTCAAAATCCACTTTCTTCATCATCTGATCTAAATCCCAAAACCCCATCAAGAACAAATCAGTTAATTCCGGGTTTCAATTCATATCATCCTTCACCTTCTAGAACAATCTACAGTGATCGTTTCATTCCGAGTAGATCTTCGTCTAATTTTGCTCTTTTTGACCTTCCTTTACCTCCACAATCATCTTCATCTGAGGATTCCACCAATGCCTATACTGCACTACTTCGTTCAGCTCTGTTTGGAGCAGATTGTGGATCGGTGGTGCCGCCGGTGACACCGGATAAGTCGTCGGGTTTAAATGCAAGAAATTTACAGATTTGTAGACCCAATTGTAATATTTTTCGGTATAAGACGGAGACCCGGCAATCATTGCAGTCATTGTCGCCGTTTGGGTTTGAGGATCAGCTTCCGGGTTTTAGTCCTAGCCCGGTTAAAGCTAACCGGAAAGTTCCAAGATCGCCTTTTAAGGTATTTTTCTCAGCTGGGTTGATCTTGACTTTGCTTATTCAACACTCAATGTAATTGTTGTTGTGATGGTTTTACTTTGGATACTCAAAATTGGGTTTTTTTTTCTAGTGTACTTGAGGTGATTTTTGAACTGCTTGTTTGGTTTTAATTAGGTGTTGGATGCGCCGGCATTGCAAGATGATTTTTACTTGAACCTCGTGGACTGGTCGTCGCATAATGTGTTAGCTGTGGGGCTAGGGAGCTGTGTTTATCTATGGCATGCATCTAGTAGCAAGGTGAGTTTATTGGTTATGATAGTTTTCTGTATTGGAATGTATTATGGTGACTCTTCGTCGAGTGTAGATATTGAAGTATAGATCATTTGATTCTACTGGAATGCTATGTGCAGGTAGTGAAGTTGTGTGACCTAGGAATTGATGATAGTGTTAGTTCAGTTGGTTGGGCACAACGGGGTACGCATCTAGCTGTTGGAACAAGTAATGGCAAAGTCCAGGTGAGATTTGCAAATTGCGTTACCTACATTCTAATGCTTATCTTTAAGGAAACTGTATGCATCTGTGGAAGACATAGGATCACCCCTCATTAGGTTAAATGTAATACGTCCTTGTGTCAAAAACATAGGTTATGCAAGGAGGAAAGTGCATATCCAAGAACTAGTACTATTGTCAAATGCAAAAGAGATATCTTCACGTAACTAAACTAACTCTCTTTCTGCATTTGCCTCCATTATATTAATATATTTAGACCACCTGATCTAGTCTTACCTAATGAGGAAGAAGCAGCATGGTGGATAATATGCAGAGGCTTTTCTCTTTGCAATTTTTTGGACTTCCATATCAATGAGAATCCTTTTAAGGCATTCTCTTTGAAGTCGACATACCATTGCTTGTGGTTGTCACGGTCCAATTACCAAGGAACTTTACAACTCAACGTAAATTTCAATCTGAAAATTTGAATCTCTAACAACAAGAACTACCGTGCCTCAGTCGTTAACTAGTTAAAGTTTGTCACATGAATTCTTTTTCCACTTCACTAATTCGATCACTAATTATATAAATCATTGCTTGGAACTCAAGTTCTCTAAATGCATGCACAAGAATTGAGTTTAAAATCAACAAAGTTACCATATATCAGTTGAAGATGATAGGACATTTTAGTAATAGATTTTAATTTGTTTGAACATCCTTTTGTGTAGTTATGGGATTCCTCACGCTGTAAGAGGATAAGAACCATGGAGGGTCATCGATTACGAGTTGGCGCACTTGCGTGGAGCTCATCCATGCTGTCTTCAGGAAGCCGAGACAAGAGTATTCTTCAGCGTGATATACGTGCTCAAGAAGATTTTGTCAGTAAGCTGAGTGGTCATAAATCAGAGGTGAAACTTCTTTCTTTTTTCCGCTTAGTTAAAACATTTTCTTTTCATCGGACTTCCTTTTTTCCCCTTTGCTGCTTCTTAGTAGAAACTACCTATCTGCAGGTTTGTGGGCTCAAATGGTCTTATGATAACCGTGAATTAGCTTCAGGTGGAAATGATAATCGGGTATGTGGTTAATTTCTGCAACTAAAGTTTCTAATGTTTCTTTGTGGTTGATCATTTGCATTTTAGGTGACCTAAAGTAAATTTTGATGTCCAGCTTTTTGTATGGAACAACCATTCAACACAACCTGTGCTGAAATACTGTGAGCATACTGCTGCGGTTAAGGCCATTGCATGGTCCCCCCATCTCCATGGGCTTCTAGCATCCGGTGGAGGCACAGCTGATCGATGCATTAGATTCTGGAACACCACCACTAATACACATCTCAGTTGCATGGACACTGGCAGTCAAGTATTCCCCTGTTATAGCATCCAATACCACTTTCAGTTTTCTGCCCCTCTGTTTATTATTGCTCATTCAATTAGATCTCACCATATTGTAGTCTTGATAGTATTCCTAATAGCCAGCACTTAGCTACCTAATTACATTCTCAGAAAAACAATCTTGTTGTTGAGTCTTCCTGTCCTATTCTTCATTCAACTTGGTAATAGCTGGAGACTTGTGTGTTTCATTTGAAGAACAGAACCAATGCAAAGGGACAACTAGCTAAATTAGTAAAGGTCTTCCCTTTTATTTATCTGTCGAATTGACCAGAATAGATACTTTGTATCTTCGTTATCAAAATCTAGATACTTTCTATCTTAAGGAGAACAATTAAACTTAAAAGAAGATGTTAAGAACAGAAAAACACAGGGGAGAAAAGGAGACTGGTAGAGCAGGTAACCATCTCTTTTCAGATCAAAACTCGAGGATTGAGTAGTCAATCAAGTTAACATCAATTACGCGGAGTAGGAAAAACATGCGAACATAACTTCTGCCCTTTTGAAATTTAAGCATCATAAAAAGTGGCTTCAGCTTAGGAAAGACATCATCGTAGGCACCAGGGTGTTGAACTCCACATTTCTGCTCTCTTCCAACTCCCAGAAATGCAAGTACACCAATAAACTGGAGAAGTGGCTGTAGGAGGATAAAACCTAAATTTCTTTGAAGATGTATGTGTACGAGTTAGGGCTAGGGGGTAAGACAGCGAGAAAAAGAATGAATCTCAACTAGAGAACTTACATGATTTTGCAAAAATACTTGTATTTGCAAATAAGGAGGTAGAATAGAAGGCTCTCTCAACTGTCTTCCCTCCCCTTGTTGTCTCTCTAGGCAGTTTTGACTCTTCACATTTGCAACTGAAAATCTTTCTGATATACGAACTCTGTTGATCCCGTGGCAGGTCTGCAATCTTGTGTGGTCGAAGAATGTCAATGAATTAGTCAGTACACATGGTTACTCTCAAAATCAGATAATAGTTTGGAGATATCCGACAATGTCTAAGGTACATCAAACTATCGTGGTAGACTGCATTCTGCTGGCTTAGCTGTAAAATCATAGGGATAGACAATTCATTATTTTTTGAAATATTGTTCTTTTACTATCTTGCTCACAAATTCTGTTGCTGTTAATGCAGATAGCTACTCTGACAGGTCATACATATAGAGTCTTATATCTTGCTATATCTCCAGATGGACAGGTATACGAGCAGAAATTGTTCATTGTCTATTCTTTTCATTTTTCTCTTTTAAGTGCAAGCAGCAGCTTCATTTTCATTGAACTTGTAATTCTCTAACTGCTGTTATCATATCTGCAGACAATTGTCACTGGAGCAGGAGATGAAACACTTCGATTCTGGAATGTTTTCCCTTCTCCCAAGTCAAAGGTAATTAAAAGGACGATAATTGTTAGTTGCTTCTTGGATACATTCATCTTTATAAGCATCTTACATGTGTATAATGTAACACGTGCAGAACACCGAGACTGAAATTGGTGCATCTTCATTTGGTAGAACTCAGATCAGGTGACGAACTGTAATTATTTTCCACTCGTAGAAATTATTCCATCAAGAAATACACATCACATTTTTCTGTTTGATGGAGCGGCAAGAAGAGATGCAATTTTACTTGAGTCAATTATTCTTTCATTATGTCACAAAATGTACAGTTGGAGATGTTATTTAATTCTCATTAACATCTCCTATTCATCATGTAATATATGGGGAAAGTGGAAGAGGTTCCTTTGTAAGGAACATCTAATGTAAGGAAAAACCACAGTTCCTTGTAAATAAAAGTTCACTTTTTTCCTCGAATAACAAGTCTGGTCTCTTCTTTTTTTCTGCCCCCAAGTCTTTGAACTAGTAGCAAGAGCGTAACTCGTGATGTGTGTGAAGTGCATGGCAGGTATGCTACCATATTGGTAAATAATCTATACTATTAGTGTATAGGTCACGTATATTTCGACTATCGACCATATAAGAATAAGGTTCCCTTAATTTATGGAGAGAAAGAGAAGAGATAGAAAAAGAAGTGAGAGAAAGCATATGAGCAATGACAATGGAAGATATGTGGAGCCACTCTGCCTTCTACAAAGTATAAAAAAGGAAAAGAGTAATGGAAATATTCTTGATGTAACTTGGGGGAAAAGCACATTTGAGTACAAATTATCATCCAAGATTTTTTTTTTCAAAGAATACTTGGATTGGCTAAATTTTTAAAGCACATTTGGATTGGCAAAATTTTAAAGACTTTTTGGGTAGACAGATAAATTTTAATAGACTCTCGGCTCAAAGGGAGTGATCAAAGAAGAATTAAGGGGTATCTTGAGTAGAGGAGACTAGCTCCCTATTCATGCAAACGATAATACTCGACTACATACTACTCTAATCTTCGATCTCGACCTACATATCTTTATCTCGAAGATCATATCCTTGATAAGTGGAAGATGAATCATGTCTTGTTTCGTTACCTCTTTAGAGCTATTTGGTAAAAATAGAACGTTATTAGAGTATCCAAGGAATGCTCTCTCGAGGGCCCGAGCTCTCCCTCCCAACCAATTCCTCCTTGGATCAGGAACCGCCATGATTAAAGAGGAACATGATTTTTTGTGCAAAGATGACACATAATTCGAAAAATGGTCCAAATAAAGGCTTTCTCTTGTGGCTTGGCAAACACAGTTAGATGCACATTTCCATCATGTGCAAGTGTTAATTTTTGGCAGAGACTCTACATAGACAAAATCATGAAAAAAACTTAACAATGATTTAGGCACAACCCAACTTACAATAATTGTATAGTTATGTATCACCATCCTAAACTTGATGTTCTTGTCTTTAATCATGACCTCTGAATTCTTATTTACATTTCAACCAAATAAATAATGCTGCTTCCACAAACCCTATGATGACAATTAATTAAATAATTAATTACATCAAATCACATAATAAACCAAACATAATCACTATCTCATTTTTTCAACTTTGCTGCTCTTGCAAGCCTTGTTGGATGGTCCCATTTTCCTCACCTACCCCATCAAGATTTGAAGAAAGCCAAGGCATAACACTCATTGGGGGAAAGCAACATGCACAAGCCTCTTCACAAGGCTTTGGTAATTCCCATTTTTTGTTGCTATTGCTTGTAAAACTTGTACTCTTCACCCCACCTACCCCACTAGAAGAAGATGAGGGGGAAGTTGCATCTTTTAGTGGACCCCAACATTCTACTTTGTTGAATTCTTGAATGTTTGAATGAAAATATACCCAAACTAAAGCTTCTTGTAACTCTGGATAATTCCTTAGTAAATTCTCATCTCCATGAACAAAAGCCTTGAGAACCTAATGCAAACAAAATAAAAACACAACTTGTGAAAATATGGTACTATTAACCTATGGTTGTGTGTTTGATCCTCCAAAAGAAGGATTTGACACAGGACCAATAACAATTTTGGGAAGTTCGAACGACATACATACATAGATATGGTGGCAATTTATTATGAACTTACCACAGGGAGTTCTTTGCAGAAGATGTAGTTTCTGAGTCTAGCAAATAAGTCTAACATAAAATGGCCTCCACTAATGTGGCAATGGACATGAAGTGACATCTTCCCTTTTACTTTCTTCCACTCTGCAACAACTTCATCTCTTTGAAGTCTGTTATACCAACCTTGCAACTGCAAATCAAACACACCATTTCCACTTTTCTCAACAGAAGTTCTACTACGATGTAGATGCAGATTCAAGATTTAAAAAAACGTATTTTCGAACTTCTCTAAATGAATATGCAGCTAATAATTCTAGTGGTAAAAGTATAGCATGTGATGTTTGGGATTTTGACATGCGTCATGGGCTTGATATTGCTATAGATAATAGTATTTAAGACGAGAACAGTAGAGGGCACGGATCCATTAGAATTTAGTAGTTTTGGCCCAGACCCTATGTTAAGAGATTCATTAAATATGTACAAGAATCAAATTCAAATTCCAAGTTACTAGTACTTAAGTTCGCTGTCTTAAAATTCAAAACTCATAAAGATCAAATCTTGAATTTGCCTATACTCCGAATCAGCAATAGATGAAGATCAACTAATCAAGAATCCCGTATTCTTATTGCCACCAAGTGTAAGAAGTTGATTTCTCTAATGGTTATTCGACTAATAATTATTATCTCATCAGATCACTTTCTTTGCTGAAGGAAATTGAAATCGAGAAGAACGATCAACTAATCAAGGACCTCCATATTCTTATTGCCATCAAATTTAAAGAGTTGATTTTTCGAATAACCATTCAACTAATAATTACTAGTATCTCATAAAATCACTTTCTTTGCCAAAGGAAATTGGAATAGAGAAGTATGATCAACTAATCAAGGAACTCCATATTCTTATTGCCACCAAATTAAAGATTTGATTTTTCAAATAGTCATTCAAATAATAATTATTATCTCATAAAGTCACTTTCTTTGCCCAAAGAAAATTCGATTCTTATTGCCACCAAATTTAAAGGGTTCACTCAATTAATAATAATAATTATCTTATTAACTTTCTTTGCCGAAGAAAATTGGAATCGACAAGAAAAATGCTTTTCCGAGATAATAACTATTATTATTTGAGTGATCGTCAGAGAAATAAACCCAAAATTTAAATTAAAGGGCTAGACTCTAGAGTATGAAGGGAGTGGTGTTTACGCAGCCTTAGCCCTACCTTAAAAGATGGTTTCTGATAGACCCTCGACTATTTCTCACACAGAATAATATGTCATCAAAATTTCTAAAGAGAAATATTTGATTACCTGAGAGTTATTGATGGTTTGAGAGATAGCCAAAGTAAGTTTAGAAGTAATATCACTATGAGTCAGTGTATATGTTCTTGGCAACTTTCCTGGATGCTTTTCTTCATCAACTCCCAAAAAAAGTACCTTCAATTTTGAAGCTTCAAATATAGCTGGTCCAAATAACCTTGCCACCTATTTTCATTCAACAAACAAATAAAAACTATTAAGTAAACAATATCAAACCAATAGAAGAATCTTAAGAAGAAGAAAAAAGATAGTGGAAATTAATTACAGGTACTATGGATTGATTCTTCTTGCATTTCCTTCTAGTTTTGTGTACAAAAATAGAGCTCTGTTGTTCATTGTTGAGCTTAGATGGAACCACTAGAGAAGTAGTCAAAGTTCCCATTTTTTCTATAAGAAATTGGGTGCCCAAAACTCCTTGAATCTTGGAGTTCCAATATTACTGGAAATTTCCACTAATAAAACAATCTTGTTGAATGTTAAAGTATATAAAAAAATTGCAAGTTAGGTGTTTGATAAAAGTCCTCACAGAGAGTTGGGAAGAAGTTTATTTAGTTTCTTTTGCTTTAAGCTTTAGGCTTTAGTGACTTTGAAGATTGGCCATTCATTACAAGTACTAATTTGTTTTTTTTTTTGTTTCTTATCCCGATACTCGTATTGGAGCTCGATTAATTTGAATCTGCCAATACGTTATTTGAGAAAACCCTTTCTACCAAGGATTTTTCCATACGCTAAACTCGAATCCGATATCCTAATTAAGAAAGGAACAATTTCATCCAATACAAAACATATTTTGATGGTACGTGTACTAATAATTTGTGTCACTGGGTGTGAGAAAATAAAAGTCATTAGAGAGATGTGGAAAAGGCTAGAAAGAGACAAAAGTAGGAATTGCGTATAGGTATTGAAATTAGAAGAAATTGTAATGTGAGGTGTCAGTGAAGTTTGCTTACACCACCTTCCATGTTGTGATGTGTGAGTTAGTACAAGATTTGCATTTAATCGAATGGTCAATAAAATAGTTGAAAATTATAAAATATTTAATAGATATATATAAATATAAGATGATTTTTAAGCTTAGCGAGACAAAGTGACTTTATTTTTTTTATGTTAATGAAAGTTAACAAACGTTTTCAAAAATAAGTTAAGGCGTGCATAAGTTGATTCAGACGCCATCGTTAGGAATAAAGTTGGATATAAGATTTATCAAAGGGTTTTGTGTTGGGTGATTTAGGTATAAACACGTAGTGGTAGGTTTTTAATTCTTTCTTCATGAAAGTTAATTAGTGTATAGTCGCTTTCTTTAATGATATTTAGTTTAGGTTTTCATAAATGACAAAAAAAAAAGATAAATAAATTATTTCAGTAATTAATTGCAAAAAAGACTAGCAAATTAGAGTAAAGCTAATAAAATGAAAACATAATAGAAAGATTATAAAAGGGAACAAGAAAAACATAGAAATTAAAATAAGTAGATTTTGTAAATTTAAACGCTATTAGGTTTGTTAATAAATGCAGTAAACCAACTAATTAATCTTCTTTGATTGGGAGTATTTAAAAAGATATTTATCAACATAGAATAAGCGTTGAAAAAGATTGATAGAGTGGTGTAATTCTAAGATAAATTTTTGAAAATTTCTTCATGTCCGATAAAAAGAATTTAGTCTGACTATCAACTTGTCTGACTAATGTACTAATATAATTTCGTGCGAAAAAATGATATTCATTATTCATGACCGGACAAAAATACCTAATTTTATCATTAGGTTAATTAATCAAAATAAATTGAAACGGAAAAAATATTAACAATTTTTTGGGGTCAAATTGGTGTGTACATAGTTTTGCTGCCAAAATTAAGAGGTTGAAAACGTATTTCTTGGCTACGTGGGTTCTACATAGCCTGGAGTTCCGTTGGCACATCATTCAGCTGTCTACTTTGTCACTTTGCCATTGGTAAGTATGGCGGAGTCATTAATTTTATAAGCATGTTGACGATAATAATGTGCGATTATTAAAATAAAATAAAAATATTGTGTTATTTGCAAAGGCGGAATCATAGCCTATTACACTTTTTGTCGAAAAATATATCAAATTTTGTATTTAATGATATATATTTGAAGTTGAACACCTTTGATAAAAATTATGTTTTTGGCTTTTTTTGTTATAGTGGTAATGAATATCCATTTGAATGAAGAAATACTGATTCGAACTCCAAATAGACAGTGGCGGTATCAAAAATTTTACTATGGATTTTCAAGAACAATGGTGTGTATCGTCAAAGTGAAACAAAAAATATTGTGTTATTTAGGTTAGAATCCAAAAACTACTAGTAGTGCACCAAATGTCCAACTTTATATATGTATGTATATATATATATGTTTTAACTATAGAATTTGACAAATATATATAATATAATTTCTGATGAATAATATAATGAATTCATATAATTTTGAAATAGATATCAAAAAAAATAAAAATTACTTTTGAATTATCTGAAATCAAGCACATATATATATTTTTTTTGTTTTTTTATACAAAAGATGTCGCTCCTGTTTAATTAAAGGACCACAAAACGGACTATTAGATATTATTTGGTATCTGAAATTTAAATTGGGAGTGTTTTTATGGTCGTTCATTTTTATTTATCATGTTACACTTTTAAAAATTAAATTTGATTAATTTTAAAGTCAAATTAAATTATATTAATTTGATATTATAAATAAAAAAATTTTTATATGACTCTAAAAAGAAAATTATAACAATTAAAAGTAAACGGAAGTATTAATAAATAATTTTCCTCTTCTATAGATCTATTTAGCTATAAATATTACAACCATCTTTTGAAAAATCTTTTAGAAAAAACCTACTTGGTCATAAAATTTATTTCGTTTAGAAAAACACTTTTAGCACAAAAATTCAATATCTAAAAGGAAAAAAAAATTGTTTGTGTGGTTGGAGGGGTGCTAAAATATAGATGTTGAGTTCTTTTAAAATTTTAAATTTAATTCAGATATTTATATTTTATATTTTAAAAAATCATCTGTTTTTTGCTCCAAATAATTCTATCTACTCTTTCTCCTCATTAAACACGTTTTTCTTTTTTATATAAAAAAAAATCATAACACTTCTGAAAATGAAAATTCACTGCAATATCTCTAGATTTATACAAATAACATATTATATACTATTATATTGTATAGAAACTATTAATATAAATAGATAAGTAATTGTATATAAGTGTTGAAATTATACAATTAATTTGTATAAAGTATTAGGTGGGTGATGATATACTGGGAAAAAAATATACAACCAAAAGACAAAAAACAAGAAATTGAAGTTTGTATATACACAGAAACGTATAGATATGTACAATATAGTAAAAAAGTAATAATACGTATACAAATATACAACGTAAGGCTTATACAAATACCTGCGATTCTTCATAGAAAAATTCATAAAACTGTAGCAACAGTTCATAATTATATGAAACTATAGCTATATTAAATAAAACACTAGTAATGTTTGACAATTCGCGTAATTTTTCCTTAAAAGATGGCTATTCTTTAAAACAAATTTTCATTGGGCCTATCATAAGGCTGTGGTGAAGTGGTCCATGGACCTCACTGGCCCAATAAGACTATTTTGAATGGGCCCAATAACTCTATTTTGTTGTATTCTTCAATGTTTTAATGGAACAAGAGCTTCTTGCAACTATGGGAAACTATTAATCAACTTCCCATCTCCATAAACAAAAGCCCTTAAAGATGCAAATATCAAGGGATCGATAAAAATTTATCTGCACTCGATATTTATACTAACCTAATAAATGCACAACACATGTCTTCATATACTTCATTGTTAAATCGTTGTTTATTTGTGAGTTATTAGATATTCTAATCTTTAATTTTGCGTTAAACATGATTTAACATAAACAGATAGATTTTTACCATAACTTATAAGAGAACTGAAAAAAACCACCTATTAGTTGTCTGGCGCTTTGACCTAATATGCACCTCGTCAAATGAATCACTAAGATTTTACTTTATGAACTTAATTAGAGGTATCAAATGGATTAAATTGATATAAGTGAATTAAACAAAACAAAAAATTAATAAATAAATCGATTATTAACTCACTCAAAAGTTACTAAATTGAAATTAGCTTAAAGAACAGGTAAAAGACAACATACCAAATGTCACGACCCAAATTTTCAAGTCGTGATGGCACCTATGTTCCCAACCAATAGGTAAGCCAACCCAACATATTAACCCAACTAAACCAATAAATGAGTAAAAAAAAAAAGACTAACACTTAGCAAGAATCTCCAACATTGAGTTCCTTATAAGTACGAAATGCGGAAGCTAAAATATATCACCCCAAGAATTGGTGTCTTAAGTACAAGAGCTTCTAGAATACGATGCAAGTCTGAAACTAAAATGACAAATCTAACTTAAGGGATATCCTGTCTGAATACTGAATAACAGAATACGTAAAGATAGAGGGAGGTGTGGGCCACGGAACAGCCAAGCAGCTCACCACAACTCCAAGAACTTCAAGCCGGACTCAATTTGCTCCACGAGATGTGCTCCT
>NC_028644.1:67955207-67961580 GCF_001406875.1 Solanum pennellii
ATGGGGGACTCGCGAGGTCCATATACCGACACGGACGATCTCCACGTGTCTGTGCGGACGATCTCAACGCACTATCATAATATCAAACAATTTTCGCACGGACGGTCTCCACGTGCCCAAATTACAATCTTAACATCTCACCATCCCCAGCACGGACGATCTCCACGTGCCCAACTTATACTCAATCTCATGTCTATGCACGTGCACAATATTATTTCAATATAGGGAATGATGATGCATCTCAATCAATCAATATGAATATAATACATAACCCCCTCGATTTTCACAACTATACGGGTGAAATAAATAAAACACAATCACACAAGGAATTCAAGTCAATAATATATCAGTTAATGCCCATATGCTTTGGCATTCTCAAATTTCAATCCACATTCTATAATAGAAATTTTCCTTTTTATAACACCGGTACTCGTACCAATGCCCGTCACACCATTGATACGAGACCACCATTTTTTCCCCCCTTACTCCATTGTCTATTTTCATTTTTAATCTTTAATTAGGAAAACGTCCTTCAACAAGTCTAAAAGTCTTAACATACCTCAGATGCCGAACTTGTGCCACGAATCTTTTAAGATTTTTCCTTTCCTTTTCGCAAGATTTCGGAACGTTCCCAATCTACCAATTATGCAATATTCGTAAGTAAGCAATTTTTGTAGACATTCAAATTATTATATGTCTATCATAGACGCTAAAACTCACTCATATTTCCAACCAAACTCCAAATCTTGATATATATTGGTATGCCAAATTTTTCATACTTGCTAAATTTCAAGCCAAGAACTTAACTCTAACCTCTTCAAATGGACTAAAATTCAATGTTAGATCATATAAAATAACACCTAATAATTAATTACCAATCTCAATATGTCAAAACTAGTACCTTGATTTGATAATTAAATAAACTAAGAATCAACTCCACCAATTAACAATACCACGCAAGACCAATCGGTCTACAATGGTCACGATTTTCCCAAAAAAATCTAAACTGTAACCAAATGTCATATTCAAAAAAAGAAGTATTACTTGCGTCAAAATAATGGTGAAGTAATACATTAAGCTAAAGGTATACTATGATTAATTATTTTGACACGTGTCATTAATATATCGATCAATTTATTATAAATATCTAAGTGATTATTTTAATTTTCATTATCATCAAAAAGGCTATAGGCTATAACACCTTTTTTAAACCTAACCTCATTGACATCCCTAATTTTCATGGGGCAAATTATGACTATTTGATTAGGACAAACATAATGAGGTCATAACCTTTGAAAGTTCTAAGATTTTAATTAATTGGCCTACAAAATATATTAATTCATAGTACTACTTATTCGTTAATTTCTGCTAATATATTAACTCATTAATTAATTAAAATCAAAGAAAACATTAAAAAGGAAAATAAAGTGTACATATAAACATTTCTCTCGACAGTACTATCGTTTGCATCATTCTGATGATTATTAACTCATGATTAATACTAAATAACAATAATATATTCAGCATAGAGGATAATTAAATATACGCAAAACCTTATGTATTCCTACCTAGTGAGATAGAGACATTTGCTCAAGTGATGTGGAATTGATGCTACAACATCACATCCAGTGTGATCCATAAAAGTAGCGCGCAGTACACACGACCTTATCCGATCTTATGAGCTAGAGAGACTGTTTTTGATAGATCACCTGTTCAATTAACAAATAGTTGATACTACAACAATCGGCCAGAACAACAACATATACACAAAGTACCTAGATCTGAGAAAAATAAAGGGTATGCAAGATCATACCCTACTTTATGAGGTAGAGAGACGATTTCTAATAAGCCATCAGCTCAATTAACACATAGTTGATACTAGTACTACAACAATATATTCGACGTAATTTTTATAATTAAAGCGTTAAAAGGATAAATTATTGTATACAAGATCTTACTCTCACCTTCTGTGAGGTAAATATGCTATTTCTGATAGACCTTCTCCTCTAGCTAATGATTCAAGAAATTAAAAAAAAACCTATATTAAAGTAATGTAGTTTTTTTATTACAACTCTATAAATTATAATTACAGTGTTAATATAAAACTTGAAACCCCAACAATTTTGACAATTAAAGTGATGTAGGTAGTGTGTTTAAATTAGGACAATATGAACTTTTTCTAGTCTCTGGAAGTCCTATAAAGAGCTCTGTCTCAACTTCCATTATTTGTCTTTCAACATCTTTCTCTACTTGAGGAACTGGTTTTAAAGTCAATGGTAGCACCTCACACTGAACAACAACAAAAAAAAACGTTTGATTATAAATAATTTTCTTAAGAAAAAATGAGAAATTTTAAAGAAAAAATATTATTACGTATTAAAAGACATCATTCTAAATAGTGTCACATAATATGAAACAGAAATCGAAGGAGTGGTGGTAATTAATTACAGTTGACCATATACTAAAAAAAAAGAAGATGATAATGATGATATAAACTAGCATAGTGTAATTAGTTAAAGGGTTTATACAAAATGTCATGATCAAAATTGTTCTATAATTCACAATAAGGATTCAATTGGGAAATAGTCCACTTGCCACAATTTTGGCTTCTCAACATTTAATATCTTACATACTTTTCTAGTATAACTAGTAATAACAATGTCAAATATTTGTGTTCATCTCAGCTATTTTATAATGTACGTAAGACATATTATCTCCTATCAGCAGTATCTCTGTCCATCGATGGTAAATGTGTTCATCTCAGCTATATTATAACGTACTAGATGTTATCACCTATCAGCACAAGTACCTAGCTATAATATGATTATGTATTTGTGCCCATCAAAGAACAATGTTTATACAAATAAGAAAAAGTCACTTGGTGTGTTTTTTATCTCTACTGAAATTATTTGATTATGAATATTTTCATAATCACTCATTAATCCAACTTCATTTATCAATCTTAACCAAACATTAAACACACATATTAGAAACATTGATATGCAAGCAAAAAATTGGAGTGATATATATCTCACCTTTTTTTTCAAGTCTACATTTTCCTTCAATAGAATTTTTTCCTAAGACAAGAGAAAAAATATGTATTATAACCCAATTGCATTAATAGTTTTGACTTAAATGGATATATATAAGTGATTTACCTCTTCCTTCAGTTGAGCAATCTGTTCCTTGAAAAACAGATTCTGAAACAAAATAAAACAAATAAACAAACGAAAATTGTATATAGGTTTAATCAGTGGTGGAGTCAGGATTTTCAATAAGGGGGTTCAATATTCATAGAAATAGACATAGAGAGTAATCGAAGGGATTCGACATCTACTATATATACATTAAAAATTATTTAAATGTATAAATAGTATAAATTTCAGTCGAAGAGGGTTCGAATGAACCCTCTTGTACCAAGGTAGCTCCGCCCCTGGATTTAATCCATTTGTATAATATTATATCAAGACGGATTTAAAGAGAGCGACAAATAGTTAAATATAATGAGACAATAACCATAAGCACTTTTTAATTTATCAAATCAATGCATTTGTTTTTAAATATCGAAATGTTTATAAGCTAAAATCAGTCATAAGTTAGTCACCACTCAAACTTATACCTGTGCAGCTTATAAACACTTTTAATTATATCAAGTAATTTATAACTATACCAACAACGTATATTATTATTACTATAATTGTCATTGTTTTTACTCAAACACGTAACTGCTTCAATATAAAAACGTGTTTTTTTATCACTTAATACGTACAACGTACTTATCAACTACTTTTAATCATCTAACCCGAAACCAACTATAATTAACTTGTTAAAGATTGAGGCATATATAGATTTTTACCTTTCTTGCCTTAATGTTGCTTAAACTTTTTTCCAACTGTTCTTCTACCTGTTGAAGTTCATCAAAGGTGGAAGATTCTAGACCATGTCCTAAAAGTTTTCTGAAAATAATTCACAAAAAAAATATTTTAGAACAATTTGCTGATTTAATTATTGTGCTACAATGAAAATTAAGAGACAATTAATTAACCTCTTAGAGTCTTCAAGAAATTCAAGCTTTCTAGTCATGGTTGCAACTTCCTCTTTCAAATGCTACACAAAATAAAGAGTTAGTATTTCAAACATACCAAAAGTCTTGTTTACCAGTGTCGAATTCTCTAAAAATTACATATTTTTAGAAGAACTTAATAGTATACAATGACAATATTGTTAAAGAGTGTGAACAACATATATACCTATCAATACAAAATCAGGTACTTTCAAATCAATTTTACTTAAAATAGAGAACTTGAAATATTTTTATCATTCGCAAAATTATCTTCTTTGTTTTTTCAAGTGAAATTCATGTTAGAACTTCACCTAAATATACAAAATATGTACATAACTCGGGGTGAAATGGGTTAATGTAAGAAAAAAAAATAAAGAAAAAAACATAGAATCCGCGATGGATGCAAAATAAGTTTCTAATTTGACTGCTTCGTTAGCTTCATGAATTCATCAAAATTATAAGACATCTAAATTTGAATAGAGTAAATATATATATATATATACATTTTGATAGGTGTGCGAACTAATTCTCACATCGAAAGTTGAAAAGAAAATACCTCAGTGGTTAGTTGATCAGTTAATTTTCTGTTGAGTCGTCCCAGGCTCTTCTCATTCTTCTGATAGCGTTCTATTGTCTTGTTTGTACTAAAAGTAAATAAATAAATAAATAATGAGAAACAGAATAAGAATAAGAATAATAAATAGTACTACAATTTAATACCAAGGTGAATAATTTCAATTCCAAAGATGAAGATATGAAGAAATACTCATGGTATGAGGGTTTTAAATAATCCTCATCTTAAAAGAAATTTTTTTAAGTTAATATAAACCTACGGAATATTTTCTTAATATGATATATATGAGTGATCTATTTATGACTAATATGAAAACTTAGGTGAAACTAAGTAAAGGTTCGATCAACTAAAATTAACGAATCAATGTGTGGGTTGTGGTAAGACTCTTGGTTGAAGGATTTGTATGGGATGAACTCTTAAACAAATCTCTCGTTCTAGCTTTATCTGATATTGGATCCTCATTTTATGTTTTAATTTTTATCCAAGTTTTAGTAAATTGGAGAGCAACAGGTTGTTAGAGTGTTTGGAGAAATTGTCTAATAGTTAATCTTTGAACGGTTAGTTAAGTTTTAGTTAATGTTTAAAATTATTCAATATTTCAGTATTTTTATTGCAAAAATTAAAACTTGATGAAAATTTCCTAATTAAAACACTGAAAAACTACAAAAGAAAATCATAATTAAATTGTGAAAATTTAAACTTCATCAATAATCTCATGAGTCATGAGTTTGGAATAATAAAGAGATGGACATCATAAATGAATTGTGGAGTTTGAAATTTCAGTTCATACTTTTATTATGAAAGTTTGAACTCCACGAATCATTCATGAATATTGAACTAATATAATCCTCATTTTATGTTTTAAATTTTTATCTAAGTTCTAGTAAGTTAGATTTTGGTGTGTGCAAGGGGGTGTTAGATTGTTTAGACAAATTGTCAAATTGTCATTTTTGGACAGTTAATTAATTAAGTTTTAGTTAATATTTCAAAATTACTCATTACTCAATATTTTTACTGTAAAAAATAAATTTTGATGAATTCCTTAATTGAAACACTGAAAAACTTTTACAAAATCACATTTAAATTGTGAAAAATTAAACTTCATCAATCATCTCATGAGTTGAAATGATAACACCATGAATGAATTGTGGATTTCAAAATTTCAACAGATTTTCATATTTAGATTGCTAAAGTTTGAACTTCATGAATTTTTGGATTCCATGAATCATTTTTGTAACGACCTGTTTAGTCGTTTTGAGCAGTAGAGTTTATTCTGGTAATAACTGTCAGGGTCGACGGATTCCACGACGGACCGTCGTGGGCACGACGGACCGTCGAGGGGGTCTCGTTCCAAAACACTTAGAGTCTGAAAATTTGGGTACTGAGATCGACTCTCTGAACTTCACAACGGTATGGCAGGACGGACCGTCGTTGGCACGACGGACCGTCACAGATCCTTCCACAGAATTGACTCTCTGAACTTTGTAACGGACATGCAGTACGGACCGTCACAGTCGTGACGGATCGTCACAGACTGCGTAACCCTGACTGGGTCGGAATTCTGCTTAAGTTTTTAAAGGGGCGTTTTGGACTATTCATACTCATAATTATAAAGTTAGGGGGTTAAGGTTAATAATTCAATTACTTGGGGGTTAAAGGAGATAACCTTGAAATAAATAGTGGGTTATTTTTATCATCTTTTATACTTAATTATATGACAATTAGGGTAAAAGAAA
>NC_028644.1:67961883-67976445 GCF_001406875.1 Solanum pennellii
TGTGGAGGCTTGAGTCCTCATAGATGTGTTTGGTGATGTTGTAAATGATTCTTATACTTGTTGCTATCACCTGTTAAGAATATTAGTTGATTTTATGTATTATCTGAAATATATTGCTTTCTATTTTGAGTTGGCCGATGATACCTACTCAGTACTCGTGTTTTGTACTGACCCCTACTTGTAATTGTTTTTCTTTGTTATTTGTGGAGTGCAGCAAACGTGCCATCGCCTTCAACTCAACCGCAACTCTAGCTAGTCTTCATCACATCGGATCTCAGGGTGAGCTAATGCTTCTAGCTTGGACTGGATCTTCTTCTTCATGTCTTGATGCCTTGAAGTTCCGGCATGGACTAGCTGTTTATTTATTTTAGCTTCTTAGATATTCTTAGATTTAGTAATTTGAGGATAGATGTTCTTGTGGTGATGACTTCCAGATTTTGGGGATGATAAGTATTAAATTTTAGAAGTTATTAATTGATTCCTTTAATGAGTTTTAAGTCTTCCGCATTATTTTCTGTTTATTATGGTTGAAATATTGATAAGAATTGGGATTAGATTGGTTGGTTCGCTCACATAGTAGGATAAGTGTGGGTGCCACTCGCGACCCGTTTTGGGTCGTGAAAATTTTTGAGATTTGAAACTTCAATGAATTATGATAGAGTCTCACCTATCAAAGTTTCAAAATACAACAACGTAACATATATGTTTGAAATAGTTTCGTGATTTAGCTGAGAGTATTTTTGTCCAGATGTTATATTCACCAAATGGAGTTTAATAAGAGGCGATAGTCGATTTTAGAGTCTCTATTTAAGTCATAGTTGCTTATAAAAGTTTTGCATGTTTAGGCGCTTTAAAACCAATTTCGTTTGGTCGTAACTAAAGTTACAAAAATTCGTGTCTAGCAAACTTCTGATATTTTTACTAGAGTGTGTCCTGACAAAGCCAAAAGTTTGGTCATTTTTTTTGTAAAGTTAATATAGGATTATTTAAAAGAAAAATTGGATACCTAAACTTCAGTCATACAAACATCCAAAGTGCACCTCTTATTGAAGGAGATTTGGTTTGGGAAGATATTTTCTTGTTGTTCTTTTGTTAGTATGACTTCAATATAATTCTAGTTATCCTATCTCTTCGTTTCTGTGTAGCATATGATACTTTGATCCTTTCTTTTTTTTTTATATTCTTATCACTTTTACTCAATAGTAAAGAGTTTGAATAAAAAATCTAGATATTCTCATAAGAGAAAAACCGCGTATGGAAGCATTTCATGATATAAGTCTAACCACCTCAACTTGAAAAACAAAAATGAAAAATTGAAAAAGTAATATTTTAAAACTTTTTTGAACACATCTTTGTTGTTTCTCAAGCTTCTAGTGAGTTAGACAGTGAATCCCTATGTATATCATTATGTAAAGTAAGAGATGACCCCCTACTTTCACTCCACCCCTAATTGTAACCAGGAATCCTCGCAAATAAAAGGGTTCTAAGAAATTCTATTCGAATTATCTTCTCTTGTGTTCGACTATAACATGATCCCTCAAATCTAGACCTGTATAGAAATTTTATTTGTTTCTCGAAAAAAATAATTTTCTATTTTGTGGAATGAATTATATCCTTTCTTTACGGGCTAGATCATGATTGAGTAGGAAAAAATACCTCTAAAAGTATGTAAACGGTTTATCTTTTTAGTTTGTGGCCAAATCATGAATGAATGGTTCACCATTGTCATAGTTTATGGATCCAAACCCGAATGATCAATTTATGACTAATATGAAAACTTAGGTGAAAGTAAGTAAAGGTTCGATCAACTAAAATTAATGAATTAACATATGATTTGTAGTGAGAGTTGTAGTAAACCTTGGTTGAAGGATTTGTACAGGATGACCTTCTAAGCAAATCTCTCATACTAGTTTTATCGGATATTGGATCCTCATTTTATGGTGTAATTTTTATCCAAGCTCTAGTAAATTGGCAAGCAAGAGGTTGTTAGAGTATTTAGAGAAATTGTCAAATAGTTATTTTTGAACGGTTAATTAAGTTTCAGTAATTAGTTTTTCAAAATTATTCAGTATTTCAATACTTTTATTGCAAAAATTAAAATTTGGTGAAAATGTCCTAGATAAAATACTGAAATAACTTTTAAAAAATTCATATTTAGATTTTGAAAATTTAAACTTCATCAATCAGCTCATGAGTCATGAGTTTGAAATGATAAAGATATGGACACCATGAATGAATTATGGAGTTTGAAATTCATACTTCTATGATGAAAGTTTGAACTCCACGAATCATTCAGGAATATTGAACTAATATAATCCTCATTTTATGTTTTAAATTTTTATTCAAGTTCTAGTAAATTAGATTTTGGCGTGCAAGGGGGTGTTAGATTGTCTAGAGAAAATGTCAAATAGTCATTTTTAGACAGTTAATTAATTAAGTTTTAGTTAGTATTTCATAATTATTTTGTATAATCAGTATTTTAATTGCAAACATTAAATTTTGATGAAAATTTTCTTAATTTAAACATTGAAAGACTTCAAAAAATTTCACACTTACATTGTGAAAAAATTGAATTTGATCATCAATCATCTCAGGAGTTTGAAATGATAAAGATTTGGACACCATGAATGAAATGTGGAGTTTGAAATTTCAACATATTTTCACACTTAAATTGTGAAAGTTTAAACTTCATGAATCAATCATTGAATTCCATGAATCATTTTTGAGATTCGAAACTTCAATAAATTATGATAGAATTTCACCTATCAAAGTTTCAAAATCCAACAACATATGTTGAAATAGTTTCGTAGTTTATCTGAGAGTATTTTTATCGAGATGTTATATTCACCAAATGGTGGCTAAGAACAAACAATAGTCAATTTTAGAGTCTCTATTTAAGTCATAGTTGCTTATAAAATTTTTGCATGTTTAGGCGCTTAAAAACCAACTTCATGTTGTCATAACTAAAGTTACAAAAATTCATGCCTAAATTTAAATAACAAATTTCTTGACATTTTTATTAGAGTGTAGCTTGACAAAGCCAAAACTTCTGTCATTTTTGTTTAAAGTTATTTTAGGATTATTTAAAAAAAAAATTGAATACCTAAACTTCAGTCATACAAACTTTCAGTACACCTCTTATTGAAGGTTATTTTGTTAGGGAATATATTCTCTTGCTGTTTTCTTGCTGGTATGACCTCAATATAATTCTAGTTATCTTATCTCTTTGTTTGTGTGGGTCCATGATATTTTGATCCTTCCTTTCTTTTTGCTCTGTAGCTTTTTTTTTACCCAATAATGAAGAGTTTGAATCAAGAATCTAGATATTGTCATGAGAGAAAGACAACATGTGGAAACATATCAGGATACAAGTCTAACTAACTAAACTTGAAAAAAAATAAATTGAAAAAGTAATATTTTAACTTATTTGAACACATCTTTTTTTTTTCTCGAGCCTCTAGTGAGTTACATAGTGAATCCCTATGTATATCGTTATGTATATTAAGAGAATGACACCTTTCTTCCACTCCACCCCTAACTGTAACTAGGATCCTCGCAAATAAAAGGGTTCTAGGAAATTCAATTTGAATTATCTCCCCTTGTGTTTGTTTATAGCAAGATTCTTCAAATCTAAAGTGACTTTGGAATTTTTATTCGTATCTCGTACAAAAACTTTTTAGTTTGTGGAATGAACCGTGTCCTTTCTTTTCGGGCTAGATTATACTAGATAGGGAAAAAAATACCTCTAAAACTATGGTAATGGTTTTATTTTGTGTCCAAATCATGATTAAATGGTTCATCTAAGGAAATTATGCAAGTAAAATGGAGATCAAATGCAATTTATTTGCTTGCATTAATTAATATGCATGAGAGTATACTTTTCTCAAATCACATATTGCAAACTTTGGTAATTATTATTTTAGATTATTGAGTATTTAGATTCTTTCACACAACATATATATTTGTCTCTCTCTATATGTATAGACAAAAAAAATTACAATAACTACTAAATTAAGCATATTATCTAAGGATTCTCAAACACCTTAAAGTTTAAATTATTAGAAGATTATATGTTTTCTTTATCTTGTAATTAAGAGATTCTGCCAACTAGTGACCACAGGATCAAACTGCTTTATCTCAAATTTTGACCTTTATTGTCTATATATGATAGTATATTATATTCCTTTGCAGTCCTCCCTAAAGCAAGATATTTTGTATATCAAACTGTCCTCTCTTATTACGTTTTAATTTATATTACATTATATCATGAGTTAACTCTCCATAGTGTGAGGGAAGATATATATTCATGCATCATGCATCTTCTAATTAGGCCTTCCTATTGCTATAGCCGGCTATAAGCTATAGCAATTCCAACTCATAACCATAAGAGCTCGACCTTCAATAAAAAGGAAGCTCAGTGGTCAGCCTTCATTCGAATTATGTTAAGAGATAAGACTTTCATGTAGATTTTTTTTTTTCTTTCTAATACACTAGCTACTGATGACTCACCTAAAGAGCATCTGATTTTAATAGATATTATCCAACAACTTAATTAGGACAAAGTCAAATTGGTCATTAATACAACTATTTTAGTTCTTACAAGTACAATATATTAAAGTTTTTGTATAACTGGTCTTTGAACCAAACTGACTCTTTATTACTCCTACGACATATTATTATGTCAAAAGTTATAAGTTGATAGTAAAGCTATAACTTTACTTCTTCACTAGATTCATTAAGCAAGTATCATCTTCGGGTCAGAATAGCTAAGACATTGGTGTTACCCAACAAATATACTATCTTAGAATGACCTTGTTGTACCATACAACATTTAAATGATGTTCCTTACATGTTGGAACATCATAAAAGGTCATCAATATGTTTCTTAGATGTTTGAACATCATAAATTAATTTCATGGATCAAGAAATTCCTAGGACTGAATATGGAGAATCGGATATAGTTTTTTCCTAATGTTGTGTAGACTATCCAAAAATATTGTATCTTGTATGGCACACGTGTGATTCCTATATTTTTTAAGGATCTGACATGCATTTGTTGAAATTTTTGAAGTGTTCCGATATCTTTGATCTTTTGATTAACTAGATATAATTTCATAATATGATTAATGAATCAAAAAGATACATCAAAGTAAGGAAATGGAGTAAAAAGAAGCAAGTATGATACTAATGCTATTGCACTTTCTAACACCAGAAATTCTGAAGATTTGGTTGTATAAATAGTATATTAGCTAGGTAAAGTAAAAAATACTATAGAATAGTATATGCAGCAGTATCATATCACTTCCAAGTGCAGTACTCTTCACTATTTACAACAACAACATGATCTACTCAGTATAATTTCATAAATATAGTCTGAAAAGAATAGTCTATACGTATATAGTCTTACTTCTACCTTATGAAGTTAAAGAAGTTATTTTGAATAAACACTCGACTCAAACAACAACTAAATTGAAAAGTTCTAGCAAAATTTAAGATCCACTTCCATTTATAAGTTCCAAAATCAGGCAAAAGTTGGTGGGGTATTGGGAACAACAAATTTGTAGCAAGTACAATTTCATTTCAACTTTCAAGTTTAAACTTCATTTTAATTGTACTAAAAAATAAAAAGAAACTACTACTCCCAAGTAAAAAAATTTCCACATACATCATACTTTTTGTTCTCTTGTTTTGATGAACTACCCCTTGTAATATACATATAGTCATCTAGAATTTGTACAAGATTCAGCTTTATCAAGATTGTAAAATAGTAGAAACACATAAATCATTCAAAAGATTAATAGATTGCATTGGCACACACCTCTATACACAAAACAATCTCTCTATTTATATAAAAAAAACAATAAAAGGACTTGAATTTCAGTGGATCGTAACAATAATAAAGTCATTCGTTCATTTACAATATTTCATCATGTATTTAAATCGTCTGCAAAGGATTCGATGGAAATTATACTTCAAGATCATAACACATGAAATCCCCAAAAGAACAAGTTTTTTTTTTTTTTGTTTCTATTTTAAAGGACTTAAAATATATAGAGAATCAAGAGAAGTTAACAAAACAAATAGCTAGGCAGAAAAATAAGGGACCCTATTGGACAGATAAAGCAAGTGATCATTGTACTTGGTACTTGTTATACATTTATTGTATGTAATTTTCTGAAAAAATGTATAAAATTCCTAAATTGAGCTACAAGTTGGATACTAAAACAAGATTCTTGAAATTAAAAAATCCCCTTTTAGATATTGTTATATCCACATACAATTATGATATCAAAGACAAACAAAACATCAATTTCCTACATGACATGGTAAGAGTATAGTCTTGCTGCCATACGATCCACTGAGATTCAGCCCTTTGTCAGGTCCGATTCGTTTAAACAATAAATAAATTCAAAGAAATAACAGTATGTACCTGGAACTTGAGAACTCATAAAGCTTTCCTTTTGGAGAGAAAACAATAAGAGCAACTTCAGCATCACATAAAACTGAAAGCTCAAATGCTTTTTTTAGAAGCCCACTTCTTCTTTTTGAGAAGGTCACTTGTCTACTTGTTGCATTTTCAATTCTTTTCAACTCAGTTTTTCCTCTCACCATTTTTTTTTTTACAAATTAAAGAAAAAAAGAAAAATCAAGATTCTATAAGTGAAAATTCAAGAAAATATTGGCTTTTGAGTTTTCAGATCTAGATGATATATTAAAAGAAAAAAAAAATTGGTTCAAAGGATCAAAAACCCTAAAAATGACCATAAAGAAAATGGCATATTTTTTTTTCTTTCTATTTTTATCAATTTTTGGTTGTTTGAGTTGAAACAACTAAAAAAAAAATAGATATAAATAGGGAAATGATTAAGGAAAGACTTGTAAGAAGCAAAAACCTCATATATTTTCTTCTTTTGGTAAAACTTGCAAAGAAGCACTATATTAGACAAACTGACAGCTCCAAAAAAAGAAAATATAAGTGAGTCTCTATGATAGGCAACAAGTGGGGAAATTATTAATTATTATTACTTTTTTAAAAAAATAAATAATTTTTTTTAATTATAATTAAGAAGAGATGCCCATGTAGGGACCATTGACAGCACATAAAATAATCTTCATACTTCCCTATTGGTGTATTGACCAAAAACCCTAAGGGGAAGTTTGGTAGCGAATTTAGAGATGAGTTATATGGTTGTTAAATTATGCATAACTAATATACTGTTTAGACAGTTTGATGGGTTTATTTTTACTTTTAAATGATTAATTTTAATTAGCTATCGAATGATCGTTGTATTATAATATTTTAAGTTAAATTAATTATATATACTAACAATATAAATAAAAATATGTTACCAAGATATTTATAGTTATTTAATTGATTGCCTATCTAAACTTTCGTTTCATTTGTAAACAGGGACAGATCCAGGATTTAATTATATACACTTTATGTTCGTAATTATATTTTTATAGATATTTTGGGAGTTTCTAAACATAGAGAGACAGTTCGACCAAAGTTATTGAACTCATGTTAATATATAATTTGAATTGTGTGTCAATATTGGTTGATAAAGGTTTAATTCTCTGCCTTACCATTTAAGATCTAAAGTATGTATGTATGGTTCCTACGACAACCATTTAATGAATTAAGTTTTTATATATTTATATACATCAAAATTAAGAAAATGCAATAAAGCTGAAGAAATTCCTATTAAAAAAAAACTTTAAATTTCGTATATATAAACCTAATTGAGTTTATTCCGATTCCAAATAAATACGATTCACATACACTTTAAACGAAATTCAATATTTTCCCCCTTTTTACATTGTATTTTACGGTTTTTTTTTCGAGACAATATAAATAAGCTCACACAAACAAAATTGAAGAAGAACCAAATATTATATAAATATCACTCAATTATTTTTATTGTTGGATCTTTATTGCACATCAAAATTTTACTTTTTACTTCGAAAATATGAAATTGGTGCTTGACAATTATACCATCTTCTTATTTATTTATTTTTTTAAAAAAACACAAAAATAAATAGGTAGTTATTATATCATATATGTACGTACAATATTCAGAATACCCTTTCAGAAATGGCTATATAAGTCATTATCAGGGACAATTTATCACGTTAAAATAATGACTCAAATAAAAAGTTTATCTCAAATAATGGAACTTAAGATATTTGGAAATTAAAAGATCATCTCAAGATTCCCCTTTTATCTTAAATAAAATAATATTTGAATATCTGAACAAAAAGGTCTGAATTAGATTCAATGAGTTTAAATATTCAATATTTTCTGTCTCATAATATTAATCATATTTCATTATTTAAATTAGGATAATGCACAAGTACCCCCTCAATTTATGTTCAAAATCTCAGAGACACACTTATATTATACTAAGGTTTTATTACTTCCTGAACTTATTTAATTAATAATTTTCTATCCATTTTCAGCCTATGTGACATTATCTTGTGGGCCCAACACTGGTTGATTTTTTTTTCAAGCTACTGCCACGTAGGCGAAAAGGGATAGAAAATTACTTATAAAATAAGTTCAGGGAGTAATAGAACCTTAGTATAATATAATGTGTCTCTGAGATTTCGGACATAGGTTGAGGGGATACTTGTACATTAACACATTTAAAATATTTCTGTTATTTGAATTTTAAGTTTAAACTATCAGATGTTTGAGCTCTCTCAAGCTATAATCAATTGTAATTATTAAAACACATCTCAACCATTAATTATTCATATTTTCTACTCGAGCGATTATTGTATTTCAAATACGAAGAACAAAAAACTAATAATTGGAATATATTTAAATAAATATAATAATAATTCAAATAAAAAATCGGTGTTTGTTACTTTTGGCCATTCATTGACGGTAAATTAATATCTGAATTGTTGGTGTCAAAGTGTCAACTGCCAAGTAAGAACGAAAGGGACACTGCCAATTAGAAATAATTATTTACATACATCATTGTACTTTTCAAAATAATTTATTGACATAATATAAAATATATATTTTATTTATCTTTTGACAAATTCAAAAGGGGGAGTACATTTTTTTAAAAATGTTATTTCACTTTTTTTTTCTTTACTTGACTAAGGTTTTCATTTTAAATAATTTTATGTATTTGTAGTCTCAAAAATCAATAATTACTAAAGCTAAAATGGAAAGAAGAAAGAAGACTATTTTGACTTAATAATTTATAAAGAAAAGATAATTTGAGACGGATCGAATATGTAATAGTAATAAGTTTTTTTTCACTAATACAACATGAACAAACGTAAAAGGCAAAGTTATGAAAAGTAAGCAACCCTTATATTGATCGGAAAATAATTATCGATAATAATAAATTAATGGAAGAAAATAACATAATTTTTTATTAAAGTAATATTATTTTCATATATGGACAACATTAAAACACACGTTGTGCTATTTTAGTTGAAATTTCTATAAAAGGAACACCCAGGAGTTCAAAATTTATTTTTGTCCGTACAAGATTTTTATTTAAAAAAGTCAACATCGGTCCGTACGAAAGGTCCTATGTGGTTAGCCAATTATAGAACGCCACGTAGGATTAACCCACGCTGCTTTCACGTGGCTCGTTCTTCTGTGTTGGCGTGTTTTGCTCGTATTAATAAATACTATTATTTCTCCGTTTAGAAAAAAATGATTCATTTTTTCTTTTTTGTCACAGCATTCTACTTTGAATTTTGATATATTTAAAATCACAAAAATAGAAAAATATATTGATACATTTGACAAATTTTGGTTTACGAATATAAAATTGAAATTTATTATTTTTTTATAAACTTTGTTATTAAATCAAATTAGGTCATTGTTATCTAAACGAGAAAAATATTGTATTATTTCAAGGTGGTCCCAAAGGGAAGAAAAAAATTTCATACACACAATAAATAGATTATTTTCTTTTTTCTTCCTAACCTCTAAAGCTAGTTCGATCTATTTAAAATAGACACTCTAAAAATTAATTATATTAGAAAATTTAATATCGATAGTAAAATTCTCATGAGCTAGAATATGGTCCAAACAATTATTAATGTGCTTCCTACTACTAGAGGTAGGTGGCATTTCTTTGAAACAACTTTATGTGTAATTACTTTTCAGATTTTCTTTTTTTTTTAAATTTATTATAGAGTTTAAGAAAAATATATTAAAATTTAAATGTTGAATTAAATATGTGATCTGTATGAAAATTGAATCTAAAAAGGTGATAAATGAACATCTTTCTTAAAATGAAATATATAAATTTTAAAAATAAAAATAAAAAAATAAATAGCACAAGGGATCTTCTTAAATCTAAGGCAGATATATTGATGTTTTTTTAAAAATTTATTAGTATGTTTTATTGTATTTAGATATATCTGGAATATGATACTATATGTTAATTGAATATTCAAATATATATTAAAGTGCTAATTAGATATTTTATGTTTTAAATTTTGAAAAAGTTTTTGTACGTATTTTCAATTGCTTATTAAGATCTGCGCACATACACTTCTCAAACCCTATTTTGTATAATTATACTTATATTTGATTTTTATGATAGCTCAATTAAAATTGACTTACAATTTTATGACTTATTAAGATACATAACTAAATAATAAAACACAAAATAGCCTTAAAACGGATAAAATACAAAATAGTCTTAGTTTCATTTTATTTCTTTTGATTATTTTAATTGGACGACCATGTCGGCATGTATAAATTGGTGGCTAATATATTTCTTTGCATCTTTTTAATAATTAATATGCAGGGTTTTATACATTTAAAAAAATTCAAAAAGTTCAAACAATTAAAAGTCGATATATTTACGGCGTCACCTGCATTTAATAGATGAAAACAGAATTTAAGTTATTTATATATTGACAATATAAATATGTCAGCAATCGGCCACTTGCCAATTTTTATTTTTTATTTTTATTAGATATTTTGTATTATATTAAAGTTCAACCAAACTAAAATTTATTTTGAGAAAAGTCTAATATTTCAAATGTAATGCGCCTCCTAATAAAGGGTAAAATTTGCATATATTTTATTTTTTTAAAATATTATTTATAAAATTATATCGAATATATTATTACTGATACTATAAATAATTTCATATGTACGTATAATATCCAATTTGTAATCTCTGTATGTAAGAAAACTAATAGCTTATTCGACCAAATTTCGAAGAAGTTAAATGTTTGTTGTTTATTAAAAAAATAAGTTATTTAAAAAAGTTGAGGTATTTGGTCAAACTATATTCAAACATAAAATGACGCTATAATATTGGGAAACAAACATTTATATTTTTCAAATAAATTAGCCAAACACAAAATGAATTACTCCAATTTCTTGATAGAAAATATTTTTATTTTTCGTAAATAAGATTTTACGCGATATAAATTTGAAATAGTCAGATTTTAATACGATGGGCTTTTAAGTTTGATAGTTTGAATAGTTGTCATTGGGCCCCATGGCTAAATGTCCGACAGCTGCTTCTCATCAAAGCCCATGAACTCTTGTTCCTACTTTTAACAACAAAACACTTTTCTTAGAATACATAAGCTTGCTTAAGTGCTAAAGTTTAAATGGTATATTGCCCACCTTTCATTTTCATGTTCATTGTTTTAAAAAAAATCTTTTATAATCATCTAATATTCAATATTTAACAATTTTAAATTTACGCAACATAAAATCTATTTAAGGAAAAAATATTTCTTTCCATGAGTTATCTAAGGTAGAAAGGTGTGGATTCACGTGAATTTGTGCTTCTTTCTTGTATCATATAGAGTTCTTTTATTTTGATTTCTCATTTGGTGGTGTCTGGAGCCCACCCTTACAAAATTTGGGTCGTTCATTACAAAGGTTCATTTGGGAGTAACGCTCCCAATAAGATTTTTTCCATATCCAGAGCTGAAACTTGAAATTTCTGGTGAAAGATGAAACAACCCACCAGTGCACCACAATTCATGTTGATAAATCATGTAGAGTTATGCCTATATAGTCCCCATAATTTCGACATTGAGTGTAGATATGTTACAACAATATAATTTTAAGAAAATAGAAGTTAATCTGAATCTATAATTTTAAAAATGTAACGGGTTGATAGTATGAATTTAAGATTTTGACTTAGATATAAACTATGGTTTCACCTCTTTATAGTAGTGTACTTATTCTCTTGAAGTTTTGAATCATTTTCGAACTTGAGATATCTGTTAAGAAATAAAGGCTCATGTTAAGGCCATGATACCCCTAGTAGTTGTTTAATCAAAACCTTCTTTTAACCGTATGTTATTTGTATCTATTGATTAAAAAAAATCAAATTTATATTATGTAGGGCTTATTAAAGAGAGAATTAGATAATTACTCCCTATTGGTAGTTTCTCCATTTTCAATTAGTTAGAATATAAGATAATGTGTTCGGTGTGAAGGAGAATATTTTTTCTTGAAAAATAAGTTGATTTCTTAATTATTTTTTTTCCTTCAAATGTTTGGTCAATAAGCAAAAAATTAGTATTCCGTAAATATTTCTATATAATCTAATAAAATTTTATGAGGGTGAAGAGATGTTAGACTGGGGTCGGAGTGTGGTAGAAGATGGGATGATCCAGAAGTGGGGGTTGGATTGGTGGGGAAGAAATAATGAACTTTAAATATTACTTAAAATTTGTTTTTGCTATTTTAATTTTTCTTATTTTCAAAAAAACTTGTTAAAAAATGAAAAATACGTTCATCCCGCTACACTCGTCGATCGGGCAAAAGTTTGTGTAGTGTGATGGTCTCTTATTAATTTTTTGTCGAAGTGTGGGTTTGATTAGTCTCTATTGTTGAATCATAGGTGATGTCGATTTGCCTAAGTTGGTGTTGTGTAATTGTTGTATTTATCTCCCCCAACTCTATGATTCAAAACATTTTCATATCATAGATGTGGTATTGTCAATTTTATGAATTTTGTGATGTAAATGATATTATTATACTATCAATTTTTAGAGGCCCAATAATCTTTTGTTTTAATTTTAGGGAAAATTGTATATAATAGCAAACTAATAACCTAAATTAAATGGAATAGCTAGGGTTTGATTTAATTGTGCTCCATAGCAAACATTAGCTAAAATTTGCCAGCGTCTCTCTCCCAAAAATCTCGCTCGCCTCTCTCGCTTTATACACAGAAGTGTATAATTCTGTTTCTGTTTTGTATAAAGCGAGAGAAAATTGGATATACACATGCAAAAATGTATATCTTCGTGTTATACACTTGATTATACAATTTACAAACATTTTACTTCAAATATTGCAGAGAAAAAGGCCAACGAATTATACAATTGTGAATTATACAATTGCAGTGAGATACAATTTTCTCTAGCTTTTATACAACATAAGTGTATATATTGTGTTTCTGTTTTTGTATAAAGCGAGAAAAACATATATCTTCTTGCTATACACTTATAATTATGCAATATACATACATTTTAATTCGATTCAACTGTATGCAAAGCAAATTATACAATTGCAGCGAAATAGGCCAGCGAATTATACAATTTAGGCCAGCGAATTATACACTTGTATATGTATAGCGAATTATACAGTTTTTATGTTTGCTATGGAGCGCAATTATGTAAAGTTTGCTATAGCATACAAATATGAATTTTTTGTTTGCTATATGTGAAAGTTACCCTTAATTTTATGTTTGTCAAATAATGCCTATCTATTTCACAATATATACCTCAATCAATTTAATGGGCCAAGAAATTTGACCATAAAATATATATCATTTGGTACCAGATTGATAATTTGTTCGATCAAACTTTTCAAATCGACTTATTTTAAATCGTATTCATTTGTTAGAAGAAAAACACTTTTGATAATATTAAAGCGTAATTTGAACTCAACCAAGACTATAATAAACATATAAAGAAAAATATACTTTTTTCCTTTTGAAAATAGCTTATACTATTATCAAAATTCTTTTTTCGTCTTTCTAAAAGCTTGATCAAACACTTTAATTTTCTTTAAAAAAAAATATATTTTTTACTTTATAAAACTTGTCCTAACAAACTACACTCGTATACATTTAATGAAACATTAAAAATCAATTGCACGTCAAATAAAACATACCAAAAAATACTAACATAGTGAGAAAGAAAAAAATATATGATAGGTGAAGGGCAAAAAACAACCATTTTTATGATCATTATTTAAAGAATAGCCGATAATACTTTTAAAGTTTAGCCGCTTTATAAAAAATTTCAAATCTGATCCAAAGTTTGAAACTTCGAGCTTTCGATCTGAAATTAGGTTTTGACAATTCAAAACTTTTGATCTGGAGTTCGTCAAATCTGACTAAATTGTAAATAACCATTCAAAAGTGGCTGAAATTTGAAATAGCCCTGGGTTGGGCCATTATTTGGGCTCCCTCAAGCAACCTTTAAAGGGTGTCTTGTTATCTTTTGGCCCATTTTAAGGAGTTGACTAAAATTAGATGGGAAAAATAATAATAATAGGCGAACTTATATTTATATATATATATATATATATATATA
>NC_028644.1:67976531-67996908 GCF_001406875.1 Solanum pennellii
TATATATATATATATATATATATATATATAATTATTTTTGACAAGTGGCTAAATACGTAACTTATCCAAAATTAAAACTCATGTTATACCCCTTTTTCAACTCTAAGAAGATTCATAAAAGCCTTTATTAGCAATATAATTATGTTGTAGTTAACAGAATATTGATTACTATTAGATAGTTTGTTAGTAAGACTATTAGTTAGCTGTTACATCAAGTTTGTTAGAAAATTAGAAAGTTAGTTATTTTCACATATTTCATTTTGCTTAGTTGGATACAGATGTCAATTTCACACTCTTGTATATATATTGAAATAATCAATACAGAATGTGTGTTTTACATTTCTAAAATTCAGATTCTCTGAACTGCTTTTTCTCAATTGCCTACTATGGCTTCCTTACTGTTTTTGGTGTAGATGATCACCATTGTTGAGTAATTTTGATATGGCATCAGAGCAAGGTTGCTCTCGTTGCTTCTGATCTGAATTTTTTGTTTCTTTTTCTAGTTGATTCTCTATCATGACAGGTTCTGAAAATGTTCCTCTAACACAGGGAACTCCTGTTAATGGTGATACGTACAATGCTCTCTATATACATCCTTCTGACAGTCCTGGAATGGTAATGGTTCCAGTTCAATTCGATGGAACAGGATATCAGTCCTGGAGAAGGGGAGTTATGCGAGCTTTGTCAGTGAAGAACAAGCTCGGATTCATCGATGGTAGTTGTGCTAAACCAGTTGCAAATTCAAGTCAGTCACGTCAATGGCAGAGTTATGATGATATGGTAACTTCCTGGATCTTAAATTCTCTCACTAAGGAAATTTCAGATAGTGTAGAATATGTTAATGATTCAGTGGAGCTTTGGAAAGAACTTGAAGATAGGTATGATCAAACGAATGGAGCAAAGTTATATCAGATTCAAAAGGAAATTAATGATCTCACACAGGGAAGTTTGGATATCACAGTCTATTACACTAGAATGAAAGAACTTTGGGAAGAATTGAATACTTTAAATGTAAGGAATCATTGTTCTTGTGCTTGCACTTGTGGAGCTAAGGATGGGTTGCATAGAGCAGAACATGATAGACGTTTGATACAGTTTTTAATAGGGATGAATGAAGTGTATACTGTAATAAGAAGTAATATTTTTATGATGAATCCTCTTCCATCAATGGCGCAGACTTTCTTTTTATTGGTTCAAGAAGAGAAGCAAAGAGAATTCAAACCTTTTAATCAAATTCCTATGGAATCAATTTCTTTGAATGTGAATTCTTCTAACAATAATGGAAAGGGATCAACGGGAAGGAACTACAAGACATCATTCTCTAATGATAACTACTCTGGAAATAATAACACTTCAGGAAATAACAACAGTTATGGAGGATCTAACTATTACTCAGGTAGCAATAGCAATAGAATTGCTATGTTTTGTAGTTACTGCAAAAGGACAGGACATATCAGGGAAAAATGTTATAAGTTGATTGGATATCCCAATTAGGCTAACAGGAATAATGGATCTCATGCTAGACAGAACATTAATCATGAATATAAGGGAAAGAGAGTTGTAGCTAATGTGCATGGATCTTCTGATGATATGATATCTGTACAAGGAGAAGATTGTTCACAGGGTATTCATAGCCTAAAGACCACAGTCACTAAACAATATGATCATATGATGAAACTTTTGCAGAATTTTCGAGTTGAAGGAGCTGATTTAACTAATTCAAACATGGATGCTGGTTCTGTGAATTTTGCAGGTATTGTAGTCTGTTCTTTCTCTATTGATTTTGGTAATCCTTCATGTAAATGTTTTAAATCAAGTGCTGACTTATGGGTCATTGACTCGGGGGCATCAAACCATATAACCTTTAACAGATCTTCATTAACCAATATTCAAACCATGCCTTACCCTATGCTTATTTCTTTGCCTAAATGGATATAAAGTTAGGGTGACAGAATTTGATGATGTAGTGATCACATCTGAAATTGTTTTACACAATGTATTATATGTACCTTCTTTTAAATACAATCTAGTTTCAGTTCATTCATTGACTCTTTCTATGAGTTGTACAGTTTTATTCACTAATGTCTCTTGTTTACTACAGGCCCCTCCAGTGAAGAGGCCTCAGGTGCTTGGTAGTAGCAGAGAAGGACTTTATTTTCTTTGTTCAAGATGTCTGAAGAACCCTGATAAATTAATTCTTCTTTGTCTAGTAATAGTAGTAAGGTTACAAATAAAGTTTTACATGATACAAATAAATGTACAGATCCACTTGTGTGTTCTTCCACTTCTGATACTATCTCTACTAAACATGTTGTAGACTTACTGTGGCATAATAGACTTGGCCATGTGCCTTTTGCAAAAATGAGGAAATACCTACAATTCCAGCCAGTTTTTCAAATAAACAACCATTTATGTGTACAATTTGCACTATGGCAAGACAATAGAGATTACCTTTTAGTAAAGTGTCACACACTCTAATTTCATTTTTGAACTCCTCCATGTTGATATATGGGGTCTTTACCATATACCTACCCATGACAACTATAAATATTTCATCACCATGGTAGATGATTTTAGTAGATCTACTTGGACTCATTTGTTGAGCACAAAAAGTAATGTCTTACAAGTTCTTAAAAACTTTGTGAGTATGGCAGAAAATCAATTTCAAACCACAATCAAAGGTGTAAGATCAGACAATGGACTAGAGTTTAACAACAATGAAACAAAACTTTTCTTTCAATCCAAAGGTATAATCCATCAAAAGAGTTGTCCATATACACCCCAACAAAACAACATAGTGGAAAGGAAACATAAGTACTTATTGGAAACAGCAAGAGCTCTCCTATTTCAATCAAAACTTCTTATGAAATACTGGGGAGAATGCATACTTACAACAACACATCTCATAAATAGGCTCCCATCAACCTACCTGAAAAATAAGTGTCCTTATGAGGTTTTATATAAGAAAAAGCCAAATTATAGTCAACTTAGATCTATTGGTTGTTTATGCTATCCTACACTACCCAAAGTTCAGAGGGATAAACTACATCCTAGAACCACTCCTCATGTGTTTGTAGGTTATCCTTTTGTTTAAGGTGATGAGTCTTGCCACAAAAAGGATACATGTGTCTAGGGATGTAGTATTTCATGAAAATATATTTCCTTTCACTTTAACTTCAGACAAATATATTTTTCCTTCTATTCCTGGAACAGTTTCTTCAAATGATTTTAATGATTGTATTGACTCAATGCTTGATAATACTTTGATAAATCAAAATACAGATGTGCATCCTATTACTTCAATTTTGTCACCTCATCCTCATTCTCCATCTCACAATATGCATTATTCACCTAATCCTTCATTACCTTCTCAACCTGCAATACTACAAAGAAGATCACAAAGAGAAAATAAGATTCCCTCACATTTGAAAGATTACATTTGTTCAATCCCTACTTTAAAAACTCCTATTTCTACCAAACAATCTATTTTTAAAGCTTTTTCTCGAAATGCCTTGTTCACCAAACATCACCACATTACCCCCAATGACATTGCCTCCATCAGTCAACCAATGGTTGAAAACATTTGCCATGATAGTGAACCTTCATCTTATGAGAAGGCAGCCTTAAATCCTGCATGGCAAAATGCCATGATACAAGGATTTGATGCACTTTATGCAAATAATACTTGGGATCTTGTGAGATTACCTGCAGGAAAGCAAGCAATTGAATGTAAATGGGTGTATAAAGTGAAGCACAAATCTGATGACAGTATTGAAAGGTTTAAAGCCAGGCTAGTAGTTAAAGGCTATACTCAACAAACTGGTGTAGACTATATAGAGACTTATTCTCCAGTGGTAAAAATGACCACTGTTAGGTTATTAGCATTTTAATATTAATATTTAACATATTAAATTGCTTTATTTTGGAGTTATAAGAATGACAATTGGAATGGATGACTTCTACATCATCCATTAGCATTGGTTATCCATCAATGTATTTCATTCTTAATTCCTCCATTACTCTTTGTAACCTATGTAACTCCCATTGTAACCTTTGTAACCTTTGTAACCTATGTAACTCCCATTGTAACTTATGTAACCTATGTAACTCCCATTGCCATTATCTTCACTATTTACTACCTCCATTATCTTCCTATTCATTGCTAGGAAGACTTCTTATAGTATAAATAGTGGTAGTCTTCATTTGGTTTTATAGAAACACAATTCATAAGAGAAAACAAAGAGTGAAAGAGTTAGTCTAAAAGAGAGTTCTTATTAGTTGAAGGGAGGTGTTCTTTTTTGTGGAGCTTTGGACTCAACTCTTGTCCAGAGTTGTTGAGTAATACTTTGTGAAGGTTGTTGTATCCTGGAAGGGACAAGTCAAAGAGGACTACTGCTGGACCGGTGAAAACATTTGCTGCAGTGGGCTTGAATCTCCTTAAAGAGAGCGAGATATCCGCGCCTCAGCCTGAAGAGATTACTTTTTTCATTTTATTTTCAATTGTAATCTTGCAATTTTATTATCTTGTAAGTTTTTTCACTAACAACCACTGTGAGAACTTTGATTGCATGTGCTGTTAAAAAAGGTTGGGATATGTTTCAACTTGATGTAAATAATGCTTTTCTTCATGGTGATCTTCATGAGGAAGTATACATGAAATTGCCACAAGGGCTTGATGTGGATGATTTAAGCTTGGTATGCAAGCTTAATAAGTCTCTTTATGGTCTCGAACAAGCTAGTTGACAATGATATGCCAAGTTGACTGAAACTTTATCACTCAGAGGATATGTACATTCACATCATGATTATTCACTTTTCTACAGAAAGTCTGGTTCCTTAGTTGTTTTTGTTGCAGTCTATGTTGATGATGTTATCCTCACAGGTACAGATAATATTGAGATTACACAATTAAAGGCCTACTTGGATAGCACATTTAAGATCAAAGATCTTGGTCGATTGCATTACTTTCTGGGATTAGAGATACTTGACATACCAGGAGGGGTACTTGTCTCTCAGAGGAAGTTTGTACTGGATCTGCTAAAAGAATATGATTGTTTTAGTTATAGTTCACTTACATCTCCTCTTAATCCAAATATCAAGCTAAGAGCCAAATAAGGAACTCCATTACCTGATCCCACATATTACAGAAAATTAGTGGGGAAATTGAATTTTCTTACCAACACTAGAATGGACATAGCATTTAGTGTTCAACATCTGAGTCAATTCATGTAGGACCCCAGAAATCCACACCTGCAGGCAGCATTTCATCTTCTTAGGTGCTTGAAACAAGATCCAACATTGGGCCTTCATTTATCCAGAGATCCTGATTGATCAATCAAAGCATATTGTGATTCAGACTGGGCATCGTGTCCAGACTCAAAAAGATCAGTCAGTGGTTATTTGGTTTTACTTGGAAACAGTCCAATCAATTGGAAATCAAAGAAACAGGAAACTATCTCATTATCCTCTGCAGAAGCAGAATATAGATCCCTCAGGAAAGTTGTAGGTGAATTAGTTTGGCTTCACAGGTTGATAAATGAGTTGACTATATCGATCCTTCACCAACCCCTGTCTTCTGTGATAGTCAGTCCGCTATCCATATAGCTCACAATCCTGTATTCCATGAAAAAATCAAACACATTGAAGTCGATTGTCATTTTGTACACACTAAACTTCAGGAGGGGCTTATTTCACTTCATCACATTTCCACTACTGAACAACTAGCAGATATCCTCACAAAGGCTCTAATTGGAGTCAAACATTCAACATTACTTAACAAGTTGGCTGTAAGATCATCACTGCCAACTTGAGGAGGGGTATTAACAATATAATTATGTTGTAGTTAACAGAATATTGATTACTATTAGATAGTTTGTTAGTTAGACTAAATAGTTAGCTATTACATCAAGTTTGTTAGAAAATTAGAAAGTTAGTTATTTTCACATATTCCATTTTGCTTAGTTGGATACAGATGCCAATTTCACACTCTTGTATATATATTGAAATAATCAATACAGAATGTGTGTTTTACATTTCTAAATTTAGATTCTCTGAATTGCTTCTTCTCAATTGCCTACTATGGCTTCCTTACTGTTTTTTGTGTAGATGATCACCATTGTTGAGTAATTTTGATAGCCTTAAAACCCCACAACAACTACCATCATAATAAAAATAAATTTTAAGCAATAATAAATGTGTAAAATCATAAAGAGTGCCAAATCTTAATTGATATAATTTAATTGTCATTAATTGTAATATTGTTATAGGCTTTAGCGTAATTAAGAAAGAATGCTAAAATATAATTATCACTACACTAGTAACAATTATTAAAAAAATACTATATATACCGATCGTTATAATTAGAAAATATAATTATCACTACAATTAAATTGTTACCGCTAAAAAATATTTTGGCATAATATAGGTTTAATTCATACTTTTTCTGTTCTAAGAAATGATTGACAATTTTCTTTATATATATATATACGCCGATCGTTATAATTATAAAATATGGTTGAAAATTTTTTCTTACTTTTTATTCAACTTCCAGATACTAATATATGTTTTTTGGAATCTCAAATATTATAAAATTCAGGGCTCCCCCACTATATACATCACATATCCAATTTTAAAGTCTTGAGAATAATGCCACTAATGTATTTTATTCTATAAAAAGAAAATTAAGCACATAAAGTTTCAACCAAACATATTTCGTAAGATAAATAATTTGTATCGACCTGAGTTGTGAAAGAATGATTGAGATTTCTTTATTTTTAATGTAGAGATTTTTCGTTTTTGAAAATGAAAAAATGTCATGTTGAGAGCGTCATCATAAAGTACGTGAATCCAAATTTAATTGAGTTTCAATATAGTTATCCAGATATTACGTCAAGCCAGAAAAAAGAACAAATTAAAATACCAACTGCTTATTTAATTGGATCAAAGTTGGATTAGTTGGTGTCATGTATAGGGTTTTAATGAAGACTTTATATGCTAAGCACCGCCCTATTGTTATCGTCCATGAAAAAACACATTAAAAATACTTACTATATATACTTTTATGATTTTTATATTAATTAATTAGTTACTACCTTTTTGCTCATAACTTAAGTGCTACAATTATGAATATTTTTTATCCACCATATTATACTGTGTAAAATGTACCCACGTAGGTTATAAGTTTTTTTTTCTGTCAGTAGATTGTCAATTTCATAAAAAAATTGATATTGTAATAAATTAAGAAGTCATTATGCCACTAATCAAACAACAAACTAATAAGTAATTGTTACTTTTACCAAAAAAAAAAAAAAATTTAAGTTATATATATGGGTGATATAATTATTTTGTTGTCAATGTAGTTTTTTCTTTTATTTTTCTCATTAATATTCACATTAAAATTCGAACAATCTGATACAATGTTAATGTAATTTAACCTAACACATGTACGTAATAACAAGTTCATTATCATAGAATCTTTGTTAACATATCGATCAAAAACAGACAATTATTTTTTTAAATTGTTATTTTATTAGAATTGATAATTAAGACTCAACCATTCTATATTATTTACGTTGAGAATCTCTATATTATTATTTTAAAAAAACCATTGGGTAATCTTTCTACAGTCGTATACATTTGCCAAATATATATATATAATTAAGGGAAAATGCACAAGTACCCCCTCAACCTATGCCCGAAATTTCAGAGACACACTTATACTATATGAAGGTCCTATTACTCCCAGAATTTATTTTATAAGTAATTTTCTATCCATTTGCGACCTACGTGACACTAGATTAAAATAAAAGTCAATCAGTGTTAGACCCACAATAGTGTCACGTAGGCCGAAAAAGGATAGAAAATTAATAAGATAAATTCAGAGGATAATAGGATCTTAATATAGTATAAATATATTTCTGAGATTGGAATAGATTGAGGGAGTACTTTTACATTATCCCTATAATTAACAACAAGTTCTTCTTGTTAATCATTGTTTCATTTTCATAATGTAACTTTTTAATCAATGTCCGCCCTCGTTGAAAAAAAGATTAAAAGTAGTATTTTTTAATTTAGGAAAAGACACCAAATGAGCTCAACATTTTCATTAGTAGGTAAATACGTATTCATTTTTGGTCTTTATACTAAGTTAATTCACTTTAATATAATTTTAGGTAAAAACAATAGTATGTAAACAATCATTAATTTGATCCAAATATCTATATAAGTAAACTTTCTTTTTGATTAGTGCAAACGAGACTTTTTAATTACATTATTCACTTATAATCTCGTTGAATTTATTATTTTAAATAACTATTTTACATCAATCATATGTGTAATCTCTTAAACAGAAATAGAAGTTTCTATATATATAATTATATATTTATTAAGTTAATATAAACATCTTATGTTAGATATATTTTTCCTTACTTTTACTAGTTTATGACGAAACATTGTAATTAAATTTTAGAATAAACCTTTGATCACATAAACATAAAATTAGCAATTCAAGATTCTGTAATTTAATTATTTTTATTAACTTCTTATATTAGTAATATATATATTGGTCATTTTCACATTTGTCCTCCCACAGAATTTCTCAAAGGTTTGACTGACAAAAAAGCTCTAGAAGATTTTTTTCTAAAAAAATTTACTTATGCATTAAGTATATGTTTCCTCTTTCAACTTTCATTCAAAATAGAAATAATTAATTCCCCATAACTTTTTTATTTTCAACTTCAAAAATTTCCTTTTTAAGTCTTATGTACTAATCTTGAGAGTCATTTGCTTTTTATAAATATTACTATTATTTTATACCTTATCATTATTATTAATTCATGAAAAAATCATCAAAAGCAAAAAGTACATATGGATATAAACTAGTGAGGCACATATATTAGTTATATGATGGAGTTCATGTATTAATTTATACAGATTTTTGATTATTTATTACTTATTATTTATGTGTTAGTTATTTTTTTTTTAATCCTCTATAAAATAATATGTACTCTTTCATACCTTATTTATATTCGTCAATGGTCAGTTATGCAGGTTTTTTAAATTGCAAATCAAACACCTCATTAGTTTAGCTCATATATGAGTAATTTTCTTCTCAATGAGCAACTGAACATGATATGTATATTGATAAAACTATAAAACATCATTAACCAACAAAGAACATTCACGATAATGCGTGTTTTTCGTCCGACTTGCATGTGTTAAGCATGTCGTCAACGTTCATCCTGAGTCAGGATCGAACGCTCCATTAGATTCATGGTTGCATTACTATAGCTTCCTTGTTAGCAGACAAAACGGATACGGAATTGTCTTTCATTTCAAGGCATAACTTGTATGCATGCGTTTCATATTAGCCCAAAGATCGCTCCCAGAAATATAGTCACCCTTGCCCCCTCACCCCAATCCAAGGAGCCTCTTATTCATTCTCATTGAACGACCGCGGGGGAGCGAATCCAACTAGAAAAACTCACATAAAGCTTAGGGATAATCAGGCTCGAACCGATGACTTCCACCACGTCAAGGTGACACCTTTTCTAAATGGTGCTAAGAAGCATAAATTTCCAACTAAAACAAGAAACCGTTAAGCACTAATGAGTAACTATTGCTAGTTTTCCTTCAATTTTTTAAGTAAGTCTAGTCGTTCTATAACTTCTTTGTTAATTTGTATTAACACTTATATCAAACAAAAAATTAAATTAAATACATACATAACTCACCTCCGTACCAAACTCTTAAAAATAGATAAATAGTAGAAAAAAATTACATATTAAACATTTATATCAAACTTCTTCTTACTTCAAAATTCTTGTTTTAATCTCTTAATAAAATTTTATTAAAATATTGCCATATGAATCTATAATTATTAACAAGTCCTCATACTTTAGCTAATTTACTCTACCGACCCATAAGAAGGGAAAAATGTTTTCTTATTCATAAAGTTTCATTTCACCTTTGATTTCGTCGATTTCCATAATCTCTTGTCTGTATATATATATATATACGTACATCATCGCTGTTCTTACTCTGAAAGTTTCACAAACTGATAGATTTTGTATTGGAATTTTGTTGAATTCAATTGAATTGTGTATTGGAAGGAATCGAATTTGAATCGAGAAGATGGATTCTTCAATACCCACTTCTCAATCGGAAGAACGGAAGCCGGAGGAGCCAGAAACGAAAGAAATGGTGCACAAAACAAAGGTTATTCAATTCTTGGGCCGAACAACACCAATCATTCTCCAGAACGATAATGGACCTTGTCCACTTCTCGCTATCTGTAAACCCTCTTTTCTCTGCCCCTTTTTGCTGTTTTTAGGGTTTTATTAAGTGTTTAATTTGAGATTAACACATATAAGTTCTGATGTTTTGATTACTTTGTTTTGATGAATCCTGTTCTTATTTTATTTATATGTGAAATTGTGAATGATAGGATGTGAATTGAGTTTTCATGAACAATCTTTAGTTTTAGAGAACCCCATTAGAGAGAAATCAGTAGTTCTTTTGGATTATCATTTTACTGTTAGGGTTGACTATAGGTTAGCCGAAACCTGGATATGATGACCTTTTAGGATAGCAGTCTGTATCTTTTTATTGTGAATCAAAACTGTAGCTTGAGCTGCTCTGGTTTGTGAGAGAGATCAAACGATGTAAATGGAAATAAAGAGAATTCAGAAAGAAAAGGAATGAGGTTAGAAAAATTAGAAACTTTTCTCATTTACACTACATGATTATAACAATCTATAGAGATTTGATTCTAGGGATTTGGCTGGCACGTGATTGGTTGTAACGAACTTCGGATCAGTGTTATCAAGTGCGAAAAGCCTAAAAAAAGCTACATTTTCAAATATGCATAAAAAAGTATCTACTCTCAATCAGTGGAAAAGGTACAGTGCAACCCTTCAAAAAAAAATTGGAGCAGCTTGAATTGACATTGTAGTTGAGAAAATTCCCTGAATATAGGCTGTAAAGTTGTTGAAGAAGTTACCATATGGGAAGAGAAAAAATAGGCTGGAAAAAGGTAGTCCCCGTTAGATTGGTCACTCAAAAGAAGTACTTAGAGGTCTCCATTGATACGACACCAGAAATAAAATGGTGCTGTCAGTCTGTAACAGAATGGATCATCGAAAGAAGGAAAATTATGAAAAAGAAACAAAATGTTGGTCGGGCAAGGCCATCCATATGTACACATTTGCTACTTATATATCTTCTAGGTCTGTGCTACTTTGTGAACAGAGAAGAGAGAGAAATATTACTTGTCATAATTAGCAGTTACCACATTCAGCAGAGCTCCTTATATAGGAGTATTATTTTTAAGAAACGTGGGAGTTTTAAGCTAAATGGAATAAGAAAAGCTTTCTACTTTGGGGATTCAATTTATTGTAAAATAACCAGTATTTGTTCTCTTGATGTTCAACACATCTCATCAAATTTAAGGTTATAAATAACTTGTGTTCACTTATTTTGAGTTAGGGAAATCAGTTGACTAGCTGAGGTTAAAGTTGTTCCTTGCTGTAAGAAGAAGAGGAAGATAAATTATGATAAAAATTAAAGGGATGATAATAATCACTTCACCTGAAATTATCTTCCTGGTTATACTCAGAGCTGTTGGAACTCAAGCAATTTGTTGGTACTAATAAAGCAAAGGGAATTCATTTTCGAATGATCAATTCTATTGTATATTGTCATTTCTTGTTCATGAAGAAGGTTATTGATGTCATCAACCAGTTTGCTTGAAAATCCCTGTCAATGTTTTGACTTATATTTGATAGTCAGTATGTGTATTTAATATGAATCTTTGTTATATGTTTACAGGTAATGTACTATTGTTGAAGAACAACTTGAGCTTGAGCCCTGATATTCCTGAGGTTTCACAGGAGAAATTGCTTTCTCTCGTTGCTGAGCGGCTGATAGATTCAAACAGTAATGTCAATGTAATTAGATTGCCTTTATGGATATGCTTTTTGTTCCTTTCATTGTACTGTTTCGGGTAGTCTTGTGTTGTATAATTTATAAAGTCAAATGTAGTCTCTGTTTACTGGATTTGAGGTAATCGTCAGCTTTTTAAATTGCTATCCAGGACAAAGATGCTGGATATGTTGAAAATCAGCAACAGAATATTGCTGATGCAATTGATTTGCTTCCTAGACTTGCAACTGGTATTGATGTAAATATAAAATTCAGGAGGTAGACAAACTATCCTTTTTTGATTGCTTCTGTTCACTTTGCTATACACGTGTTACTATATCTTTAGGATGCAATTACCTGCATGTTTCCAGTTTGGGTCTGACGGAATACATGTCTTATTTGGCAGAATTGATGACTTTGAGTTCACTCGTGAATGTGCAATATTTGATCTTTTGGATATTCCACTTTATCATGGTTGGATAGTTGATCCACAGGTATGAGTTTAAGCTACATTTTTTAAGTTGTTTATTAGGCTAGTTCTTTTTGTTTAGTTACACTGAATAGTTGACAGTCTGACAGTTGTTTTGGTTAGAACCTACCAAAAAATATGCTAGAGAATGTTGAATCTAGGATCTCTTGTTTGGGCCTTAGGTTTTGCGTCCTGTACTAAACCTCGCAAGCATATCAAGACACTGTTAAAGCTGAAAGATATGCTTGATACATCTATTAGTATGGAGATTTTGTTTTGACTTAGCCCTAGTTGTTACTGTTCTATTTCGTGGTGTTTAATATATGAAGGTACAACTTAAAAGAGAAACCTCAAGTACAAATATTTTAAGTATTGATAGCAGGTTGCTTTATCGTTCTTGTTCCCAGAAGCTGGTCTATCTTGCATCTGTATTTTACATGAATTTTGAAGACGTTAGAAGCAAATCTGATTCAGTTTTGGAATTTATGCGCTCAATGTTTACTTTGGTGATTTTAATGCCTATTTGGGCTTGCAAGACATGGTGTAATTTTGTAGTAATTGATGAAAACTACTAAATTAGTTTTCAAGGAAAAGAGCGGGAACCATGATGCAAATTAATGCAAACGCCAAGCAGAATTTAAGCGAACTTATTAACAAAATAATCATGAATAATCGAGAATCTACTGCAAAAAGAGTGATAGGTAGTGAATACGGAACACTGAAAATCTGCCAGTTTGGTGCAACCATTCTGTAACTGATTAGGGACTAAGGAAAGCCTATTTGGAAGAGGAAAATCAAGGATCTACACTTGTTTCCATAGGTTACTCCTCCATTGGTCATATTAGGATATATGTCACGGATTTGTCTTCTTTATTGCTATACACTCCTCACTTTATAAGTTTCTGTTCCACCTTACTTTTTTATTGGTTTGTTTTTGTATGACATTAGTGGTGGGCTGCTGGCAAACACGGCCGGAAAAACTGTATTTAATGGGTGGGGACAAATGGTATTTTTGATGATGGGTGATTTGGGGAAATAGCCCAAACCAACCATGTAGTGAACTGGTCAACTTGGACTGAATCAATAACCCAAATCAACCCGTGAAACTGTAAAAGGCAGAGCCCGATTGATCATCACCATAATTTTGAGCATATATGGAGACATAGGTGGGCGTGTAATAAACTGGTAAATGAGGCTATCTTTATTCATTCTAAGATTCTAACATTTTGTCATTTTTTTTGTCTAAAAGGATGAGAATATTTTTTTCCGTTGTAACAACAATATTATTTTTCAGATAAACTAGTGAACTGTCATACAAGTTATAGGTCTCGTAAAATATCCATATAGGAAGACTAGTTTCTGAAGAGGCCTCTTGAATGAGAGATATAAGAACCAGAAGTATGGCAACTACTAGAAATCCACATTTTACTAGAGGTAGGAAATAAAATATATGCCATACTCATTTGTATTTGCCTACTTGTGAGTTGTGTGTGCTGACAAGTCGGTCCATCCTTGATATCAGGCATCCAACCTTTTCACTGAACAAACTCAAAATTTTTGGTATCAATAGCTTGAGCAGGCAGATGATTCACAAATATCGGGAAACATGTGTGTGAAGCAACAAACTGAGGCAACCAATTCCATGAAAAAGATGCTCTCTCCAAGTCCTTATTCAATCCTTGATAAATCTGTTGGGTCTATTGTAGTTGTGATTGCTCTCCATATTACTGTGTGCTATATGAGAAACAACACCCACAATATAGCCAATACTGTGTGCATATGCAACAATAGACCAACAGTACTAATAGGCTGAGAAAAGGGAGAGACGATTGATGTGCACAAATTTATCTTTGAGAAAAGGATTTTTCAACATACATTTCAAATTGGATTTATTTTTTAATTGCATATAGAAATACTCAACTTGGAAACTTCATAACTCTCTATAGTCCATATGGTTATTTTTGTTCCTAAGTGTATGATCTTTTATTTTTAGCTCCATGTATATATCTCACGTAGTTTAGTTTCTATATTATGTCTTTACATTTGCAAGAATCTGAACAATGTCTGACTTCATTATGCAAATGAGAAGAAAAGATAAAGTATTATGTTGCAATCTATATGATTGTGTGCAGTGTTGTGGACGGCGAGAGGCGACAAAAGGCGACAAGGGCCTGCCTCGCCACGCGGCGAGGCGCTTGCCTTTTTGAATAAAGGCGCGAATTAATACCAAAAATTAAAAATATTTAATTGCATATTTTATCCAAAATCTTAATAGCAATAACACATATTAGCAAATATTCAATTCAAAAATCAATAGTAGATACTAAAATGTCTAAAACTTTAAAGACCAAACAATTCAAAATACAATAAACCAAAACTTTAAAAGTCTATTCTTCTTCAAAATTATAACCCTTGAGTGCCATAATTCCATCCAATGTCCCTCTTTTTGCTAGCATCCGCCATTGATTATTAAATTCAATTAATTCGCTGTTTAGGACTATTGGAATAAATAATTAGGAAAAGAGAGGATTTATTTTAATTAACTGCCTATAATTTAAAAAAAAAAGTTTACACAAAGCAGTAAGCAACTAAGCACTGCTTAGTGCTTACAACCTTACACCAAAAAAACACAACTGAAAAGAAAAAACTGAAGAAGAACAGAAAAAAATTTTTGAAGAAGAAGAGAGAAAACGATCCCTGGAGAACAGAGAGTCGCGAGGGTCGGAGGGAACACAATCGTGAGTCGGCAGCCGGCGAGGGAGAAGGAGAACAGAATCCGACAGCGAGGGAGAACTGGAGAGAGGCTCGCGATGGAGAAGCTGACAGCGATGGAGAACGAGGGAGAAGAGACAGCAATGGAGGAGAAGAGAAGAGAGTCAATCGAGAGAGAGAGAGAGAGTCGCGATGGAGTTTCAGAAATTTCAAAAGTAAAAAAAAAACCCTAATTTTGACTAATATTATTAAGTCAAATATTTTTAATTAAAAAGGCGGCGCCTTTTCTGTCGCCATTGCAGCGCCACACCTCGCCACACCTCGCCTTTTTACTATCGCCTCGCCTCAGCAGAGAATGGCGAGGACCCATCGCCTCGCCTCGCCTCTCGCCAAAGGCGAGGAGGCGCTCGCCTTTTGTAACACTGATTGTGTGAGTTTTAATCAACCTCAAGGATGAAGAAACAGGTAGAAGAAAAACTAAACTACAGTTTTTTGTTTTGTATGATCTGTAGATAAACTAATAAAAAGCTGGCATAACACACAGTAAGAGAGCTACAATCACTTTCTTCAAAAGTGAAAGCGCAAAAAAAGAGGACAAAAAGGTCCTTGGGGCTTGAAGTGGAAATCGAGAACTGAAGTGGTTTGCTTCTTTATAGCAAAGCCCATAATTTACAGAAAATTTTAAAAATACGGAATCTGTATGAGTTTAGTACTACATATAAGAATCTATTTACAATTAAATTAACAAATCCCAATATCCAATTACAATAATATTGATATTAATCCAACTTCTGAAAGTTGAGATTCAAAAAACCGATTACTTTTTGTTGGGGATTATTTACAAGTCCTTGTTTGAAGCACAGATCTTTCTGAACTGCTCACTTTGCATCACTTCATCTCTTTAAGCAATGAATTGATGACTATTAATGGCATTGTATACGTAGTTGAGAAATCCTTTTAGATTGGGTGGGTTGGCTGTAATCCGTTTCTCAGGCCAGTTTAATTTGTACGGGGGCCAATGGCCCATTTATTGACTTCCCCAAATTTAGTTCCACCTATGAATTTTCCACCCCTAGTATCAAGGCATAGTGTCTTGTTTAATGATTAAATAATTGCATCCAAGTTTAATTTTTTATTTTTTTAACTAGTGACTAGTGATAGCTATTCCATTTAACTCTTGCTTATTTGTGCAATAATACTCTTTAGAATAGATAATGCGAATAATTTTGTGTATTTTCTTAATTTTAAATCAATACTCCTTGGATTGTGTGTAGTTCATCTCTTTTTATCCATGATTTAAGTGACTTCATGATGTCCTGTACTAGTTGAAAGTTTTTCTCAATGTTAGAATGAGATGTCAAATGACGGCAACTCATTTGGTCTTGGAAAACCTTCTAAATTTTAGTACCTATAATTCAGATGTGTGCAAATATTGAAATGAAGCCTGAGATTGTATCAAGGATGTATTTTTTCTTTAGACGGTTCTTGTTATGGGCTGCATTATTTTGACCATTTTGCTCTGATAATAGTTTGTTGCAAGTTTAAAGACCAGTTGCAACCATTGGTTATTGGTGAATCATATGTCTGAATTATCAATTTGTTCCAGGACCATGATACGGAAAATGCAATTGGATCAAAGTCGTACAATACTTTGATGGGGGAGCTTGTTTCCCTTGATACCCAAAATATGGAAACTGAGCATAAAAAAACTTCTGAAGACGACGATGTTGATTTTGCTGCTGCTACAACTGCAGCCCTAGGGGTACCTTCTCCATGCCTCTCAAGAGGGAGATCATTTGATGATTCTCCTGTCTCCATCACTGATCGCCATACAGCTAGAAAAGGAGATATTGAAGAAGAAGCAGAGCTGTTGAAAGCCCTTCAATTATCTGAGGCTGAAATAGCAACTCCATCTGTAGAAACCGATGGACTACATTCTTTGGGTGAGATAGCAAATCTTAAGTGTCCAGAGCCAGTGGTTCTTAACAAGATATCAGAAGTAAATGCTATTGAGACACAACCAGTTCTGCAGCATGAAGCATTGGTATCCACAGAAGAAATAGTAGCTAACATTAGCAAAATATCTGGTGATGGCAGTCCAAATAGTTCCCAGTTGGCCTCTGAAGTAGCTGTTAGTTCCTCCCTGAAATGTGATCAGGAAACCCCTATCCAAGATCTTGGAAATGCAAAACTGCTGGCTGAAAATGAGAGTCTGCTTCTTGAGTCTGGTCAAATTTCTTCATCTGCCTGTGAAAATCATGAGAATCCTGGAACAATCGTTATTGCTGAAGATGGGAATGCAGCTGAACCCAATCAAGTTGGTTGTGATGTGTTTGATTCATCAAGTTCGTCGATACCCTCTGCAGCCGCAGATTCTTCTGGTGGTAGAGGACATGACACAGATGAAGCTGAAACCTTTAATTCTTCCATAGATGGTGATGAACCCATGTATGAAGGAGAGGATTGCATATTGGAGTCAGCAACCACAAGTTACCAAAGTCGAGAGCCTATGTATGAGGGCGAGGTGGTTCTTGCTGAACAAGTGAATGGAGGCAGTAGAGATGTGCCTGAGATAATCGCGAAGGATGAAATCACACAGAAAGAAGGTGAGAAATTGTTTTTATGAATGAATCAGGCAAATCAGATGTTCTTGCGTAGGGTGAATGTCTAACTCGATACTTTCCAAAGAAAAAGTAATTAAAGAATGTCTCTTTATCTAATTGTATTTCAACATCTTTTGCTCTTTCTTAATTCTCATTAGGCGAACTGGTGAGGAACTTTCTGAAGAACAGTGCAAGTCAGTTAACAATCTTTGGGTATGCTCCCTTCCCTGTTATAAGTTCATTCTCCCATTCATAACTGTAATTCTATGTTTTCTAGAAGTAACAAAATTCTCCTTTTTTCCTCTTCCGCACAGATTGTTTTCCTTGCAAGAGGGTTTGAAAGAGAGAGAACTTTGTGTTTTCTTCAGGAATAATCATTTCAATACTATGTTTAAGGTATTCGCCTGCTCTGTTGTTCTACTGGACGAGTATATTATTATCATTATTTATTTGATTTATACTGTGGTAAAGTAATTTCCTTTAAAGATGTGATTAATCTGCACTTATTAAGCTTTCTGAGCACGGAAAATTGATGTCAACTATTGTGCAGTTTGAAGGCGAATTATATATTTTGGCCACTGACCAAGGATTTATTAATCAGCCTGATTTGGTTTGGGAGAAATTCAACGAGGTAAGAAGTGTGTCTTGTCATATATTTATTTTGGATTTTTTCCAACAGGGATAAACTGCAAATTATCATCTTCTCTGTTTTACCTAAGCACATGTTGTTTGCCATGTTTGATAGTGTCAAATAGCATAAATTTGGTATAAACACTATACTGTTGCCTACCCCGTTGCTATATTTGGCCTTTGCATGTCTTGCTGCCTCTTATAAGGAAGAACAAACAGTATAATGCAGCTCTATTAAGAATCTATTTGTCTTGTTTCCAAAAGTTATTGTATTATTACTTGCATGCATTGCCTATTAACTTTGCGTTCACAATGTTAGGTGAATGGAAACACGATATACGTGACTAGCAATTTCAAGGAATTCAAGGTCGAAGATAATGCCAACACCACATGGGATCAACAGAGTGCTATGGACAGTACTGCAGTACGTAGTTCTTTGCCTGTAATAGAATGTTATGGATTTGTAACAATGGCGTTTGTGAAACTAACTTCAGTTGTTACTCTCAGAACTTTCTTGCAAGCGTGGACAGAGAGCAAGGACATCCAACTTTCAAGTAATATTTATGTTTCTTCTTTTGCATATATTAAATGAGAATGGAACACTGCAGATCATATTTCATTAGCTCTCCTGGTGTCTTTCAATTGGCAGAATAGCGTTTTCGACCAGTCTGTCTGTTGATAATTCAACCTTTGCCTTGTTTTGTCTTCCTGTTCTAGCATCAAAGCCATCCTATAATATGTCTCCAAAAAATGTTTGCATCAGTAGAAGTTGTCGACACGTTTTAGTTAACATAATGACGTGAAATAGTATTTTGTTTAAACTGTAGTGCTGACTCTTAAGGATTCCTTAAAAGTCGATACACTTATATTTGCAACCTTTATTTGATAGCATGAATATATCTACTTGGTGATGGTGCTAAGATATGTATTGTCGTGTGGCAGTTCTGATCTACAATTGGCAATAGCTCTTCAGCAACAGGAATTTGATCAACAACATCAACAGGCACCACAGAGAAATCAGAACCCCCAGCAACCAGCTTTTAATGATCGGCCAAGGTTGATTACTGGTCCTCAGGTATGCTCGAAATCTTCTGATATTTTGTATTGCACATTTGGTATCTCCTAGTTTCAACTAGCGTTTTAGTTATCTAAGACAGTAAATTACTTCCGTTCAGGTACCAAGTAACAGCGCAAGAATTATGTCTTCGTCCCCCAAGCCAGATCCCAAGTCATCAAAAGACAAGTGTATTGTGATGTAAAAGACTGCACCTCTTTAGTGTGTTTGTGAAGTAGCAAACGTAACTTTTGTCTTCCTAATCACTCCCGTGTTAACTGTAGTAGCAGCAAACGTATTGATTCAAGTTACATTTTCGACTTTTTTTCTTGTACAGAACGTATATAGCAGGGAAATACTGGTTTAAGGCAAAGTTAACAACTTTCTTTCTAACATTGCTCACCTGTTGCACTTTCTTTCTGTTGTCACTCACATACATTGCTAGGAAAAACGCTGTTTTTTCCCGTTTGAGAATCTCCATCTGCTCTAAATGGGTGTTGGTTGGAATTCTTATATCAGTTTAGTTATTTTAAAGACGTCTTTAAAGCTCATAAACTTCAAATTCTGATTATGTCTCGAATCTATGTCAACTAATGTGACATTTGTTGTTTTTGTACATGCTTGTGACATGGCAATGTAAGTTCATGTGGGGAAATATCACATATGTACTTACTATTAAAAAGAATCTTAAAGTGGTGGATACATCATATATTATTTTTCACCATAATTATAGTCATGCCCCATAATTAAACAGCAATCTAATAAATCAGAGTTTGGGATTTTTGCAATGGAACACAAAAATAAATGATTTTAGGTTAAACATGATTAGAAAAGTTCTTATTGACTTTGGAGTATATCATTAATTGAAGGAGACAGAAAAAAGCAAAAGAGAAGATATTAAAATTTCATATGGCAGAGAGAAAAGTCAGTATATGTGGGGATAATGAAAGGGACAATACCCCCCCACCCAACCCACCCACCCCACCCCCT
>NC_028644.1:67997560-68036303 GCF_001406875.1 Solanum pennellii
CTTCAACTAACATTTACTGTACACTGTTGCACCATATATACTTTTTCTTTTGCCATTTCGACTTTCGGAGTCTCGACTAAATTCGAATGAGAAAGAGTCATTCGAAGACGATGTTTTCAACAGAAATTTCTTAATATTCAGATCTCAAATTCAAAATCACTAATTAAAGATGAAGCAGTCTTACCAACTTTTCACCCTTCTTTTTCTTGCAAATTTTGTTGTTGAAATTAGTGTTTATATACATCATTCTCAATAAAAACATATCTATGGTTTTATGGTTTATTGAGACGAATTCGTACAACTAAAAGTAATGACACAAGAATAGTTTGTATACGTAAAATATAAGACTTATGTTTATTGATTTGTCGCAAACACATAGTTTTTATCCTAATTTATTATTTCAGCCTTAATGTAGAATGATAATAAGGAACAATTCGAAAATAAAAATTACTATTAATGAATAACTAAGTAAAATTGAACCCACATTCTTTATAATAAGAAAATAATAAAAATAAAATATCAAGTCTTTTTGCGATTGAAATGACATGATAATACTTAATAGTACAACGTGGTAATTTCTTTTACTTTTTGAGAAACTTGATCGAAAATAGTATGTTTTTCTGAAAGATTATTAATGAAATTTTTTTTCTGTATCTGATACTTACATTAAATCAATAATATTATAAATTATAATAGGTGTCTTATATACATTTTAAAAATCTCAGTCTAACTATGATTAATTAGAACATTTAGACCTAATTTAGTACTTAATCATGATAAAATATAATATTATTTTAATGGAATATATATCGAGTGCGGATAAATTTTTATCGTCTAGTTTCATCGGTTAATGATCACGGCCTTTTTTGAATCGACCATTATTTAAATACGGAATTTTAGTGTTTGTACACTTTTGGAAATTATAAACAGACACATAATATGGCACTACTACTTTTTTTTTTTTCATTTCTGCAGAAATCATTAAAGGAAAAGACTTTCATAAAAATTATTGAAGAAAAGATAAAGTTGTTATATTCATTTTTTGATCTTCTAAAAAGAAAGAAAAAAAATTAATATTCCAAATTGTCTCTACAAATTCTTTGTATGATGGAGTGATATTTTGTCATATTCCAAATTGTCACTAGAAAAAAGAAATCCAAATTGTCAAATATGTAGTAATAATGCAAGTTAAATAATACAGTAATAATTAATACCGATGGTAAATTTGTGAAAATTTACGAACCTGGATCAACAGTATACGTTTCAATTAATTGAAAGTAAAGTATGATTAAGTTTGATTTCACGAGATTTAAAATCAGAATTTATTAATAATTGAGGGACCGATAACGATAATATACCAAGGGAAATCTCATTAAGTAAAGTCTGGGGAGAGTAAAGTGTACGTAGATCTTACTACTATCTCGAGGAGGTATAGAGACTATTTTCGAAAGACGTAATAATTGAAGGACCAAAAAAAGTTTTCTAAAGTTCATGGTACAGAAGTCTTAAGTACATCCAATAAAATTGAAACGATACAGAGAAGATTAGCATGACCTTTGCGCAAGGATGACAACACATAGAAAAAAATAGAAGTTTCGATACAGGTCTTAAAAGTAGAGAAAATTGTTGTAAATAATATCTTTTTATCTAAATGGATCTCATACGATATAAATTTAAATTATGTTTGAGAAAAAAAAATGTTGCTTCAAAATTTCTAATAATGCTCAATTTCTATGGTATCCTCATCATTACCTTGTTTAAAAATGGGAAAGTTCCCATTGTTCTAAAAATAACAAAAGAAGATTCGAGTTAGTAATCAAATTTTATTTTTTAAAGTTTGATGTTACGTTTCTACTTATAGAATTTCAATTTAAAACTATAGAAACTTTGTGTTTTAATCAACCATTTCGAGATTAAGTTTAATCATTCAAGTTAGGGATTAATTAATGACTTCTTAGAAATATTAGCATGTACTTATGGAGAACTTTTTAAAATGCATTATGAATTAATAATAAAAGATGATCTAACAAAAACAAGGAGTCAAATCATCGAATTTAGATCGTTTGTTTTAAACAAACTCTTCCACTAAAAATTACATTATATATAAAATCATACTTTTTATACATATAATAAATATCGAGTCTGACTCCTAAATTAAATTTGAATTTTTTTAAACCAACCAATTCATCTAGAAGCTTGAAATTGTTAACATATAATAAATTATTTGAATTAAGACACATTCTCCATTACTACCAAACATTTTCTTCACAAAAAATATTATTCCTTGTTCCCTCCGCTACTTCACCACAAAACCAAACTAACACCATTAATTACATAAAGAAAAAAAAATTATTTCACTTTCTACTTTCATGTTATGTTTGCTTAATCCTAAATCAATAGTAAAATAGTATATATCAAAGTATTAATATTTATCTAATCATATACCTACATTTAATTCACAATAAATAATTTCCAAAAAAAATACAAAACAAACATCCATCATTCAACATGAAGATCATTTAATGTAGCTCAATTAGTTAACTATCTGAACTTTCACTTTGTTAGCGAAGATTATTTAGTTATCAATTTTTAAATCTCCTCCCTCATTTCTCCTTCTCTGTACATAAAAGTCATCGAAGATTAGAAAAGTAACATAATAGCTTCAATAATATAATTTGAAATTATGTAAGCTCCGTCGCTTAGTGAAAACCTTAGCTTTTTCATATCTTTATTATTAGCGGCCCACTTAGGGTAGATTTGTTTAATTTTGATGAGTGTATACATATGATATGATATGATATAATTTTGATTTTAGAGGAAGAATTTATATGAAAAAGACTTTGATATAATTGTTGTTTATGAAAGATATGTGACATAGTAATTAGTAGGTAGGGGGTCATGTGTGGCCTAACAAACAGTTTAACACATGGGGGGTTTTATTGGTACATAATAAAATTGTTACTAAATTGCGTAGAAAATAGACTAAACTTGAAAATTATATACCAGCCATGGAACTGTGACAGCTCAACTCATTTTTTGCATTTAATATATAGTTAGAAGATTGTATTATTTTTACAATTTCGTTGCTAAATTATACTATCTAGTTAACACAATTCACAAGGTGAATTTTTGTTATTGTTTGCGACATATGTTGTTCGTAATAAATTATTTGACTTTTAAAAGCTAAAGTTAAATTAATAATAACATTCGCGATTTATTTGATCCAGATAGAAAAAGAAAGCGATATAATTAATTTACCTTCGAAAACATTTTGTTTAGGAAAATTTATTTTACAAATCTAGTAAAGTTTTAAACAAAGAAATAAATGAAGGTGTATGGTGGTTTAGATTAAGGATCAAATGAGAAGTATAAAAGTGGAATTTCCTTATAAACATTAAATTATCAAAGTAGGTTATATCAAAGTCAAAACATAAAAATAAAAGTACTTTTTATATAAAGGAAAAAGTAGAGCTAAAATCGCACTGGTGTGATAAGTATTTATTTAATTAGAGATTTTGAACTTGATATGAAATTAATACGTAATATTCTGACGTATAATATTCGATATTATTTAATTCTAATACAAATATTGAATATCGAGCGAGAAAAAATAATAATAGGGCATTTTAATTAGGGTCTAGAGTTAGGTTCAAATTAAATATGTATGCTTAAAGAATACCCAATATTCTATCACCTAATCTTACCAATAACCTTATCTTAATTCAAGATTAGTGTCAATTATTTCTATTTTAAATATTAGCCCACCTTAAAAGTTAAAATTTAAATTATTTTTTTTTAAAAAAAATAAATAATAAATCCACAAAATGTCAGGCCACAGATACAACAGCTTTATCTATGATCTCATTACCGACGTTTCTCTTCTTGCTTCCCTTTCATAGTAATAATTCCACTCATCCTTCTTCTCTTTTTTCAATAAATCCCAAAATATAATTCTTTTTTTTTTCTTTAATTTTTTTTTTCTGTTTATGTGATAAAAATTAGAGTTTTCAGTATTTCTGCAGAAAGTTATGTTGTTTCAGATCCCAATATATATTTAAAACTTCCAATAGTAAAGCTTTATTAATTTTTCTTCATCAAAAATATACATCAAATCAGAAAAAAAAAGATTCTCTTTATTTTTTCTCTTTCATCTGTAGTGGTGGTGGTGCTAGAGAGAAGAAGGTTAAAAAAAAAAAAAATTGACACAGATTTGATTTATATAAAGATCCATGTTGTGAAGATTATTAAGAAAGTATGCAACAAGAAGAAGGAGGATTAGGGCTAATGGGTTCAAGTAATACGAGTGGTTTAGGTGGCGGTGATATTTCATCTATGATGATTTCTTCTGAGGATCATCATAATCGAAATTTGAATCATTACAATCAATTGAAAAGTGAAATTGCTACACATCCTTTGTATGAACAGCTACTTTCAGCACATGTAGCGTGCCTTCGAGTAGCTACGCCGATTGATCAGTTGCCGTTAATTGATGCTCAGCTCACGCAATCTCATAATTTATTGAGATCTTATGCTTCTTCTCAGCAGCAGCAGCAGCAGCAACAACATTCGCTTTCTCATCATGAAAGACAAGAGCTCGATAATTTTTTGGTAATTTATTTTTCAATTTTGTTTGTAAATCTGAAAGGGTGATAGTGGTGAAATATTTTTTTTTAATTTTTTTTTTTTTTTTTGCAACAGGCACAGTATTTGTTAGTTTTGTGTTCGTTTAAAGAGCAGCTTCAGCAGCATGTCAGAGTCCATGCTGTTGAAGCTGTTATGGCCTGCCGTGAAATTGAGCAGAATTTACAGCTTCTTACAGGTACGTTTATCAACTTTATTTATTTTTTTAACTTTTAGCTTTACTACAATAATATTATCATAGTGTATGTTTATCAAGTCATTTAATTAAACATAAAAGTAGAAATGGTTATTTGGATAATAGACAAAGACAATATGCTATATAGGCCATAGCAGTGGTAGACGTATATGAATAATACTGAATAGAGCGGATTAGTAATAATGAAATTAATTTTTATTTTGGTTTGATTTAGTGTATTAAAGATAGCTCTGTCTTTAATTCATGTATTAAAAACACTTGTATTAAGAAATATCATGGTTTGCTACATATTAATCAAACACTCAATAATATTGAATAGAGTGTATTCATTACACACAGATTGAAAATTTTATTCATTTTGTTTCTTTTTATATATCATTCTTACTATGAATAGTTGATTCATAAATTATAATATTCTTTCTATTTTATCCTTGTGAGTTATAAGCCTTGAAAATATACAAAACTATGTGAATAGTTCATGCTCATTGATCAAATTAATTAATCAAAATAAATTAATCGATATTCATTTATTGAAAAGTTTGACTTTAAAAAAAATGGCAAAATAATAGGATTATTACTTAATTTCTTAATGCACGTAAAATAAAAAATGATGACATAAATAGAAACAGAGAAATCACCGAATAATGAAAAATAATTATCTCAATATAACTATTTCAGCATATACACTCTACCAAATGACCCTAGTTTATATATTACTCCATTTTAGCAGAACATGAATACCTGTGGGAAATATGTGAACCTAATTATGTGTTGATGTAATGCATGGTAATTAATTGAGTGAATTTGTTCATGTTTGATGCTTAGGATATTTTGGATTTTTGCAAAAATATTATCGTATTCGTGTTGAATCCTTCACCTGATACGCATTTAATAATATTTTTAAAAAGTTCAAGCAACGTAAATTTTGGATTCTTGTTTGTGCCATAGTCCATGTTGAGAGTTGGGTGGTAATGGGACCTAGAAAAGAAATTTGAAATATATATATATATATATATATATATAGTTGGAGAGTTTAGTTGGTTGGTGATGGAACGAACAAATTAGAATAGGTAACAAACACTAACAACTGATGATTGATGAGAGGCTGCATTATACTATATAGTATAATATTATTACTTTAGATATATTGAGTTTCTAGAACACTTTATTATTTTTCTAGCTTTGTTTGTGACTTTTGATTCACTGCTTGGAGATTAATCTAACAAAACATCAAATGGGCTCTTGATTATTATTTTTTGCTTCCAATCATGTTTATATATAGATTGTGTATATGATATAGTAATTAGCCAAATATAATTAGTGCCATCCACCTAAAAAAAAGTTGTGTATTACTTGATGATTAAGTTACTAAAGAAAAGGTTGGTTTCCCAACTTGAGCTGCTTTCCTCCACCCTATTTTGTTAATTATTCTTTCCGTTTCAATTTATTTATCTTATTCTCTTTTTTAATCCGTTAAAAAGTTGTTTTTCCTTATCTGACATTTACTTTCCGCATGATATATTTAAGGCAACAAAATTAAAAGACATTTTAATACATTTTATATATCTTTAATTTAAGATCTATTTTTTTTAATTACGTATCAAATCAAAACTAAACAAACAACTTAAAACGAAGGGAGTATCAAATATATAACCTACTATTAATTGGCACTTAGAGAAAGTATTAGATGAAATAAATACCCCTTCCGTTTAAAAAAAACTACCTATTATCTCTTTTTAGTCTTTTCCAAAAAGAATGATTCATTTTCTGTTTTGGCGAACATAGATGAAATAAATACCCCTTCCGTTTAAAAAAAACTACCTATATCTCTTTTTAGTCTTTTCCAAAAACAATGATTCATTTTCTGTTTTGGCGAACACTTCAATTTCAACTTTCAACTCAACATATTTAGATCATGCGATTAAAGACACTTGGTACATTTGACATAACTTTATTTTGAACGTTTACATTGAAAAGTTTTTTTTTTCTTAAACTTCGTGTAAATCAAGCTAGGTCATTCTTTTTTAAATGAAGGGAGTACGACATTAACGGTTTACCACAAGATGTGAGTAACAATCCTTTTTCATAATGTCATTCGTGAAATGGATTTAAGTTATTAAGAAGACAACACAAATTTTTACACTCTATTTTTTCAATCATGAGGACTATTCAATACATGTTTTACCTTTTATGCATGCATGTAAAAGCCAAAAGGTTTATGATAGTACGAGTAGTTATTTCTTCAGTTTCGATTTGTTTGTCTTATTTACCTTTTTAAGTCTATTTAAAAAAGAATATCTTTTTCGTTGAAACGTTTTTTTTTTTCGTCTTGATTAGGAGCAACCCTTGGAGAGGGAACAGGTGCTACAATGTCTGATGATGAAGATGAACTACAAATGGATTTTTCATTAGATGTATCTGGAAGTGATGCACATGACTTAATGGGAATGGGATTTGGTCTTCCTACTGAATCTGAAAGGTCTTTAATGGAGAGGGTCAGACAAGAACTCAAAATTGAGCTCAAACAGGTGATCTCCTCTAACAAGTTTTTTTTTGTTGTTTCTAATCATCTAGTATCCGATATCTACTAGCTCAACTAATTTGGATTCTCGTTGCATAAGGCTCGTCAAGAAAGAATTTTCTTTAGAAGTTTGACATAAATTTTCGCGAGTTATCCCTTCTAGGGAAGCTGTTTAGTACATGACCCTCGTTTTATTTCTCTTTTCAACTTATGAACCCTTTAGATCATAGTCTAAAGATCCGATTCATTTTGCTCAAACTGAAAATTTTGTGAGAAAATATTAGATTATGATCTAAAATTTCATATATATAGTTAGTATAAATGTTAGATGACAGTCTAATATTTCCTATAAGTAATGGGTTGGGTTAGTTTGGGCCTCTTTATCATATTGGGCCTGTCAGTCGTGTGCTGAATCTGTCCAATTTGACATGCATAGTTTGGATATCATAGCCATCACCATCGGAGCTAGGAGAACGCACTACATAAAAAAATGATTATTAGCGGCAATTAATTATTAATTGTCGCTAAATATGTATGTTTGGCGGTAATTGACACTCTTTGAATATGTCACTAAAACCTTTAGCGACATTGGTTCTAATGACACCTAACTAATGCTAGTAAAACTTTAGCATTCTTTATTAGTGTTAATATTTAATGCCGCTAAAAGTTATTTTTGTTATAGTGCATGTGAGGTTCATTCAACCCCATTTTCAGTACTATATATAGAAAGTCAAAATTAGTTTTTATGTATGTATACATCGGATGACGAATCCCCTTAATTTTTCTTATGCTCACTTCTATATATTGTGAATCGCCTTAGTGAAAGCTCTGATTCCGCTACTAATAGCTACCAAATGTTGGTTCTTGCAGGGATTTAGATCAAGAATTGAAGATGTGAGGGAGGAGATATTGAGAAAGAGAAGGGCAGGGAAGTTGCCTGGTGACACCACTACTGTTCTAAAGAATTGGTGGCAACAACACTCAAAATGGCCTTATCCAACTGTAAGTTTTGTCACCTAATCCAATTGATAATATATAGCGTAGACTCTCCAAAATTGTTGTTGCAACTCCTAAAAAATGTAAATACTACTGATCAAAGGATTCAACGCGTACGCATATACATTTTTGAACAGTCTGAGCAACATAGGTTACAAGTGAATGTCGTTATTAAAAATGCAATCCATTGCAGGAGGATGATAAGGCAAAACTAGTGGAAGAAACAGGATTACAGCTGAAGCAAATCAATAACTGGTTCATCAATCAAAGAAAACGCAATTGGCATAGCAATTCACAGTCTGTGACATCTCTAAAGTCCAAACGCAAGAGATAAGAAAACGAACGATCAAAATCAAGCAACACATATATAGGTATGATGATGGTGATATGAAGAATTCTGAACTGTCAATCGTGATCTCTATGACATGGGAAAAATGTTAGGTAATTCGCATAGATTAGGACGGATTGTAATATATATGGTACTCAGAATTGGTATACATATATGGTAGATCATTTGTGTTTTCAGTATTATACAAACTAACAGTACTTTTGAGCTCTGGAGTATTGACATTTTTTCTTGTAATGCTGGTAATTGTTTAGTGTTTCTATGTTTTTTCTAAAAGTAGAAAAGTATCATACAAACAACAGATAAGACTATTGAAGCATTTCAACTTTTTTTAGTATCTCAAACATGAAAATTTGAAGTTTTTTTTTTTTTATAAACATTTGTGTTCTTTTCTTGTTTATTTAGCACTTCATATTGGTTTATGAAGGTTAAAAGTTGTATAACTTAGTTTCAAGTTTCAACCAAATAATTTTAGACACAACTATCAAGATATTGTTTGTTTTCGCTCGACCTTACGTATCCTCAAGGTTTTTGGGCCTTACGGTTTTGTTTTTTGGGTTTTAACCCAAAAAACGCCTCAAAAGTTTGATTTAATCTTTGCATTACATGACTTCTAACTTTTTTCCCATTTCGATGTGAGATAATTTGTCATGCATCACTCGAGAATCGCTTAAATGGAACTAAGTTGAATATACAAAGAACACTAAAATCTCCTCATTGATTTTATATGTTGACGTATTAGTTTCTTAGATATGAACAAAGCTAATCAGGTCATACTTAGTCGACTGACAATGATAAAAGCTTGCATACGACTTTTTCCTTTTCTTTTCCAAGAACATTTGGTATTTGACTATGAGTTCATTTCAGAGACTTTTTGTTATCAAATTCTTCTTAGTATCTCATGACTAATTTCCAGAACTTTTAAAAATCAAAATTCTTCAAAAACTGAGTAAAAACAAATTCAATTCATGTTAGGATCGAATCTACACACACTTGATAAATGAAGAACACAAGAACTTTCAAGAGAAAGAGATGAGAAATCTAGAGAGAGAAAAAGAGAAATCAATATTTCGTAGTAACACCCCGTGAGTAAACTTCTACGACGATGGGGTATATATATATTAATTATTCAGATTATTTTTTATTACAGAGAATAAATGGAGAATAAATAGTAAAGCCTAAAATTTGGCTCCACAACCTAACAATTCAAATATTAATCAGGCTCCACAACAATTCATGTGAACTCTCTATATCAATTTCTTTACATGAAAGTTAAAAAAATAAAAAATAAAAATCATTACTTCCTTAATACGCACTCTTTCACGTGTTTCTAGATTAATTGACTAATTGTTCTAGTCATTATTAATGTAGCAGGTTATTTAACTCTTAAAAATCCAAATAAAAAAGATCAACTGAAGTCATTTGAGCTAATTAAAATATGAGATTGGGGACTTTGAAACTAATAGCATTTAATAAAAACGTATGACCATCTAACTAACTCCTCAGAAAATTCTTTGTTCGTAATTATCCATTTTTCTTTTTATGTCTAAAACGTTAATGTTGAATTATATTCACCGTTCGATTAAAAAAAACCAAAAATATCATATAGAAATTTATAATTGTAAATCACGAGTGATAAATAATTTCTTTTCGTGAAAGCAACTTTGTTAATTGACCTACACAATATTAAAACTGCACAGAACATAGAGTTCCAAACTTTTTCTTTTATGAAAAATATGGAAGATAATTACTCCCTCCATTTCTATTTATATATTATCTTTATTGAAAATAAATGAATCATAATATTTGTCATTTTACAAAATCAAAACACTATTCTACTTAAAATATTACCCTTTGAAAGTATACATTTATCTAACATAGAAAAAGCAAATATTTAATTTATGTTCATTGATTAATTTTCATTTAATGAAAACTTGACTTAAAAAAAATACTCCCTTCATTCCATATTAATTTAATTTTGAAACATTTTTTATTTTTCAAATTAACTTAATTGATCAGTTTTCAAAATTATTTTTAAAGTGCTTTCTCAATTTACTCTTCATTATTGGAATTAATAATTAATTAATATTTAATTATTTTAATCATAAATTTAACAATAATTAATAAAAATAAAAATATTTATATCTTAATCTACTTTTTTTTTAAGAGTGTAAACAGTGAAATACATCAAAAATTTAGTTAATATATAATATAACAAAATATTATATAAGGATACACTAATAAATTTTTACCTCGTTTTTTAAGAGCATAAAACTTTTAAAATAATAACAACTAAATAAAAAAGTAGAGAGTATTTCCCTTTTAGTCCAATCAACTTCTTTGATCCATCCAACTATTTGTCTTCCTGGCGGCCGGCACAACATTAACGGCTGCCGGAGTATTAACACAAGAAGCTTCTAAGAAACAACTTTTTTTTTCCTTTGAATTAGTAGCCCACTTTTGGAATCTCATTACAAAGTATAACTTTTTAGCTTTAATATGTACTAATTAGTACTAATTGTAATTTATGGATGCCTAGTTCAAACTTTTCAAAAGTTTCAAATCTTTCAAAACTAAATCCAAGAAATGGATTACATGAATTTAATACCATCAACTTGGTCTACTTGATTAATTATTGATTAATACAAACTCTAAAGGATCATTCTTGGTCCAACTTGTTCAACTTTGTTTTCTCAGTTCCTTTCAGTTTCAGCAGCAGCCCTTTTACCAAGTCAATTGTTTTTTCCAAACCCCATTTTCCAATTTCAACTTTTTTGGTCTATATAGCATCTGGTAAAACTTTTAGTCATCATTTTTCCATCTGGGGTTTTGTTATTTTGGTTTTTCAACCTTTCTTGCTGATCTTTTTTGGCTCCATTCTGTTGATTTTTACTTTGTTTGAGAAATTTCTATTTCAAGATTTGTTTTTTTTTTTACTTTGGTTGTTGTTATTTGAGTTAAAGTTGAGATCTTTACATTGATTGTTGCTGACTGATTCTTGAGTGATTACCTGTTTGGTGTATGCTTTGTCCTTACTGATATAGTATATAATTTTGACTTTCTAAAAGGAGGTGTTTTTATGGCTCATTTCTCTTATTCTGAATCTATGTATGGAAGTTCACAACATGGGGTCCAGGTTGTTCCGTTTAAGACATCTGCAGGATCACTTAGGGTGTTGTTGTTGCATGGAAACTTGGATATTTGGGTGAGGGAGGCTAATAATTTGCCAAACATGGATTTATTTCATAAGAAATTGGATAACTTATTGGGAGGATTGGCAAAACTTGGTAGTAAAAAAGAAGGATCCCCTAGAATTACTAGTGATCCTTATGTCACAGTTTCAGTATCTAATGCTGTAGTTGCTAGGACCTATGTGATTAACAATAGCGAAAATCCGATATGGATGCAGCATTTTTATGTTCCAGTGGCACATTATGCATCAGAAGTGCATTTTGTTGTTAAAGATAATGATGTTGTAGGATCACAAATTATTGGTGCTGTGGGAATTTCTGTAGAGCAGCTATGTTCTGGTGCAATGATTGAGGGAACATTTCCTGTTCTTAATAGTAGTGGGAAGCCGTGTAAGGAGGGAGCTGTACTTACTCTATCAATTCAATTCACTCCAATGGAGAGGGTACCCCTTTATCATGGTGGTGTGGGGGGAGATCACGAGTATCAGGGCGTGCCCGGGACTTACTTCCCTCTAAGAAGAGGTGGCAAAGTAACACTTTATCAGGATGCTCATGTGCCCGAAGGCAGCCTCCCGAATTTGTGGCTTGAAAATAGAGTGCAGTATCAGCATGGACAGTGCTGGCAGGATATATTTGATGCAATCACTCAAGCTCGTCGGTTGATTTACATTACAGGATGGTCCGTCTACCACCTAGTTACACTTGTTCGGGATAATGACAATGCTGAGAAGAGTATGTTGGGGGAAATTCTCAAGAGGAAGTCCCAGGAAGGTGTGAGAGTACTGTTGCTCATATGGGATGATCCTACTTCTAAGAGCATTTTGGGATACAAAACTGTAAGTACCTAGAGACAGTTTTCTGTTGTTTTTTTTAACCATAGTATAATATCTCTTTTTGCTTTCTTTGAGCAATTATAGTTAGGTAATCAAAAGAAAAAGAATTGAATTTTTACTTGAGAAACATAGATAGAACACGTAAGTCAGTCTATTGATAAAGGGGGGGAATCAAGAATCTCATCGTCGAGTAATTTTTATCTGTATGCCATTCAGGAATGCGCAACTAAATTAGTATAATCTAACATAGATACTACCTACATTTCGGGTTGTTGAGTTTCATAAACATATATTTCTTTGTAGCATGAATTCTTACTCAATGTACTATCAAGAATGCACAACTAGATCAGATTTATCTACCGGATAATCATTCTTACATTGTAAGACGTTAAATATTGTAAATTATATCCTTTTGACTCTAAGTCTGTAGCTTTATACATGATAAAACTAGAAGCAGTATATATTTTTCTCTGTGATGCCACTTCTATGAAAGAAGCCTTAATGAGTTCTTTGTGATATGTAGGAAGGAATAATGGGAACTAATGATGAAGAAACTCGTCGCTATTTTAAGCATTCTTCAGTGCAAATGCTACTATGTCCTCGTTCTGCTGGAAAAGGACACAGCTGGGCCAAAAAGCAGGTTCGCTTCTGAACTATGACTTATGCATACAGTATTTTAATTACCATTTCTGGAACTCTTGTATTTCCCAACCATATCATGTTAGCAACTGTTGTACTTGCGTCTCCAATTTACAATGTTCTCGTGGCACTGGATTGATCAGTAAATGGTGAAGTCTCCGAAGCTTATATTTACTCAAGAAAATTGAGAATTTTCTTTAATGAGTATATTCCACTATGCAGCTTCTTCTTGTTGCCTGTGTATTTGTATCTGAAGTACTCAGTCTCTCCTGAGATTGGCTTAGGTACTGAACCACTTTGATTTTTGTCATCAGGAAACTGAAACAATATACACGCATCATCAGAAAACTGTAATATTGGATGCAGATGCTGGTAATTACCAGAGAAAGATTATGGCTTTTGTTGGGGGACTTGATTTGTGCAAAGGACGTTATGATACTCCAGCACACCCTATCTTTAGAACGTTGCAAAATGTGCACAAGGATGACTTTCATCAGCCTAACTACACGGTAATATTTGAATATTGTGTCTATGGTGCATTTCTTTTGACTTAACTTTCTGTTTGTGTGACAAATTAAGTGGCGACTTTTCGATATAGTTGTCTTTTCTCTATAGGATTCAGTACATACAGTCGTACATCAAGCTTTTTGCTTCTTAACATATGGCTTATTCCATTAGGTAGGTCAAACGCTTCTATTACTGACTGTTCCGCGGATAGTTCCTTTACGGCGTTATTTCATTAAATGTTCTTAAAGGACATATCTCTTGGGATTGCACATATAAATTATAGCCTTCTGTCTTCCCACGAGAAAATAGTAACATAGGTCTCAAACACCTAAACTTGGGAACTGATTGTCTGATCCACGGTTTTGTTAATCCTCTTGTTATTACCTTAATGGTATAGAAGTGAAGGTTCTGCTGAAAGATGCCAATAACGTTGTAACTCTCTCTGGAAAAGGTGTAGTGAGCTCAAAGAAGTCAAATCACAAAATTTAGTTGTTATCTATGCACTTGGTTGGCTAGCTTCTTACAAAAAGCAATTGAAATTTGATCTTTGTCGTCCTGATCTGTTTGTTTCGGTATCTTTTCTTGAACTTTGGCAGGGCCCTACTACTGGTTGTCCTAGGGAACCTTGGCATGATTTGCATAGTCGGATCGAGGGGCCTGCTGCATATGATGTCCTAACTAACTTTGAGGAGCGCTGGTTGAAGGCTTCAAAGCGCCATGGACTTCAAAAGATGAAAGCTTCACATGATGATGCATTACTCAAACTTGACAGGATTCCTGATATTTTGGGAATAGCTGATGTCCCTTGCCTAAGAGAAGATGATGCAGATACGTGGCATGTCCAGGTACTTAGGAGTTGAATCTAGACATTGCTTGTTAAGTTTCCTTTTCATTTCCCCTGACTAACATTGTTACACGTGCAGATTTTCCGGTCAATCGACTCCAACTCTGTTAAAGGTTTCCCCAAAGATCCCAAAGAAGCCACTAACAAGGCAAGATTTTTGCTTCTAAATACCCTAATCTATAAAATACATGCTATCTATATGTCATAAGCTAACCAATTTGCTGACCATTTCCTGTAACAGAATCTAGTGTGTGGTAAGAATGTGCTGATAGACATGAGCATACATACTGCCTACGTAAAGGCAATTCGAGCTGCCCAGCATTTCATCTACATCGAGAATCAGTACTTCCTAGGGTCTTCCTATAATTGGAGTAACTACCAAAATTTAGGTGAGGACTCTCAAATACTTCTACGGGGAAACAGATTTCTTATTCTTTCAATGAACTATGAATCATTCTCTCTTGAATAGTTTCCGCATAAATCAGTCTAATATCACAAGTAACTAGAAAGTCCATGTGATAAAAGATTTGTGTAATTGTTTCATATCTTGTTCACTGCTCCACTCATCGTAATATTTGAACTGCTGAAGTCAAACCCACTTCTTGTATGGCAATTGTGACGTCAAAGTTCTCTTTTTATCGTTCATCATGACGTATGTGAAAGTAAAGAATTACTATATAGTGATTGTAAATCTTCTTTCTGTCTCTAGGTGCAAATAACTTGATACCAATGGAAATTGCTCTAAAAATTGCCAACAAAATACGAGCAAATGAGAGGTTTGCAGCATATATAGTTCTTCCTATGTGGCCAGAGGGTAATCCGACCAGTACTGCTACTCAGAGAATACTTTTTTGGCAGGTATAATTTAGTCCATCGTTTCTGTTACATAGTCTTCGTCATGCAAAATGTGATTGCAGTAATCTGATGTAGTTATTGATATCTTCTTCTGTAAATCACTAGTCCTTTTTCTTTTCACAAGAGAAATTAGTTCTTTGTCCCATTAAGTGTTTCTTACCCAACTTAAACAGCTGACACATACCGTTTACTGTGCTTCGATATCTTTAGGCCTAATTGCATGTTAGAGTAGCATTCAGATTTTGCTGCATATTTTATGCTGGTTGCATCTTCATAACCAATGTTGTTTGTATGTATTTGCAGTACAATACTATGCAGATGATGTATGAAACTATTTACAAAGCTTTACAAGAGGTAGGACTGGAAAACACATATGAACCCCAGGACTATTTGATGTTCTTCTGCCTTGGCAATCGTGAGGTCCCGGAAAATGGAATCACTACAGTTGTCAGAAGTTCGAAGCCAAATACACCTCAGGTAATCGACTGTTCCTCTGACTATACTAGCTTGTTTTTCATCCTTCTCCAATAATTATCAGGCTCTGATCTTTGTTATAAATGTATTTCATCCTTATTCAGGAACTCACTCAGAAAAGTCGACGTTTTATGATCTATGTCCACTCAAAAGGAATGATAGTAGACGATGAGTATGTCATAATGGGATCTGCAAACATCAATCAACGTTCTCTTGAAGGCACCAGAGATACTGAAATTGCAATGGGTGCGTATCAGCCTCATCATACATGGGCAAACAAACACTCTGGACCACATGCGCAGGTAAATTTGGTACATTTTTTGTACTGTCGTAACTTTCTCCTCTTAACCTCTAATGTGTTTTGTTCCAAGAAGTTACATTGTGTGACTCAGTCGCTATTACATCTCAACTGTAGATATACGGATATAGAATGTCACTGTGGGCAGAGCACACAGGAACTCTAGAGCAATGTTTTGAACATCCAGAGAGCCTTGAATGCGTGAGACGGATAAGAGTATTTGGTGAACACAACTGGCTACAATACGCGGCTGATGAAGTAACTGAAATGAAAGGCCACCTTCTTAAGTATCCTGTTGAAGTTGATCGAACGGGGAAAGTCAAGTCACTTCCTGGTTGTGAAACTTTTCCAGATATTGGAGGGAAGATAATAGGTACATTCACTGGTGTTCAAGAAAATCTCACCATCTGATCTAAGGGATTTACAAGAATCCTCATTCAGCAGCCTGAGGTTAATTCTTTTATACTGTTTCTGCACCATTGTGAATTGGTGTTTGCTTAGTGTTGGCTATACAAACTAGAATTGAAAAAAAAGGTGTTTTTTGTATTTTAAATATTTTGACTCGAGAGCGATTTCTCACCTGTGAAACTACAGCAAGTATGTTGTTATTGTTGAATCGACATCTATTGAAAAGAAAAGTCTTTATAAGTGAAGTGATCAAAAAATGAGCTTGTAGTATCTCATCAACAGAGCATTATTTCTGTTTTTTGTTTTCAACAAATATTAGATTATGATCCCATAATTTCAAAAACAAAAATAAAATATCTCCACTAATGAATTGTAAGATTTAAGATTCAATGTGTTTATTCACTCAAAAACTAAATCTAAACAAGAATATTACATAATAATTTTTTTTTGGTTTCCCGAATAGCGATATACTAGAACTTCAATTAAATATAAATTATACGATAGTTTGTTTTGTCCATGAGATAATACTAGAATTTTTTCCATATTTAAAAGCTTAAATTTGAAACCTTTTATCGAAGGTCGAGCAGTGTCACCACTACATTGCTAACTCAAATTGGTATATACTTTAAATTCATAGCTTGGGATTGGTTGAAATAAGAATAGAAAACTAACTTCTAATATTCCTCAAAGAAAATGGAATCTTTGGAGATCTGTGCAATAATATATGAAAGGAAAAATTAGAATGGTAAAATTATTAAAATAATATATTTTATATTATGTTTTTTTTAAAAGAATATTTTTATCTTTTTAATTTTAAAACACTTTAACTAAAAAATGGAAAAAATATTAATTTATTTTAAAATTAAAAAAATATTACAGACTTTTTACATTTCTGAAATAATATTCTAGCTATTTAGCATTATCCTATATAAAATCAGATATTTAATATTTATAAAATAAATATAGTGAGTTCTTTTGAAAAACTTCTAGGATTACTAATTTTCTAATTATTTGGAAAAGACTAAAAAAATTTGCGGTTTTTCAAAACCAATTTCACTTAGTGTATCATTAGAAATATATTTTACCTTTACATAAGTATTTCCATAATTATTTTCTTAATCATCTCTTAAGATTTCACATGATATATTCAGTTAAGTCTTAAAGAGATTTTTTATCATAAAAATAATAGTATAATTTTATTAGATAATTACGATTAATTGAGTGATCGTATATTGAATATATTAAATTATTATATAGAAATTACTCATCAATCCTATATTAAATTATTGAATAACCAGCTTCTTCAAATAAAAAAAAAGTAAATAAAAACATCATATCAAGCAATATAAAGAAAGGAAAATGCTTTATGCATTTGGCATTCAAAACTTGTTATCCAATACTAATCTGCCTTTGCACCATGAGCAATTAAGCAAAAAAAATAAATAATAAGAACTCAAAATTATATAAATACCATATTCAGTATAATTTATTAAATTAGGATATGAAAAAAATAGAGTATATGTAAATTTTATTATTATTTTATAGATGAAAAAAATTTTTCTAATAGATCCTCGACTTGAAAACTAAAGTTCAAAATTAAACTTTAAAAATTATTTTAATTGTATTATACGTTCGTTGAGTATGTATTTTTTTTTTAACTACATAAAGCAAGGATTCTAAAATTTGAGGAAAAAATATTTTTTAAAAGAAAACCCAACTTTTTAAATGTAGAAATATTTTAGAATTTTTAACTAAACTATTCAAGCCTTCATAAATCTTATGAAATTGAATAAGTTCTTATTAAAATAAATAATGATTACTATAATATATTTCTTACAAACATTTATATCTTATAGAATATGATACAACAAATAACAAATACAAATACAAAAAGTGATTATACTTTTTACATATGTATGCCTATATTATATATATATATACACAATACATATTGAGTTGCTATTAACAAGACAAATCAAAAATAATCTCAATGAACAAATTATAATGAAATGCTAAACTAAAATTAGTAGTTTAAAAGAAATAAAATAACATGGACCATTACTACTTATAATATTTGAAACAATTAATTTAATATAAGACTCAAACACATAAAAAATCTATTAGGGCCATAGTGATAAATATATTGTCTCATTTGGTAGCTTTGTAATTTCCATAAATGACTTGTTTTTCATGTCTCACCCACACATATGGTTCAAAAAAAGACATCACTTCTTCCCACATTAAATCCAATTTTTTGAATGACCGCCTAACTTTTTTATTAATACAATATTGGCATTTATTTATTTCTTACGTCTACTTATATAATTTTGAAATTTATATATTTTATTTTATAATTAAAAAATAGAATAAATATATATGTTATACTGATTAAGGAGAAATTTATGTATAATGATTTATTTATATCATTAATGAGAAACACTTCTAAAATTTATTGATTAAAATAAATTTAAAATAATCAACTAATTTTAGAGTAGGTACTGTACATGAATTTGATCACAAAACTTCATTATTTACAAATAAACTATGCTCTTAGATTTCATTAGTAATTATCAATCATCGCATAGAACTAATCTAATTCAATTTTGACAATTAGTTAAATTGATTTTTGAAAAGTAAAATAATGATTGTTACTTGTTGTTTCATAATGTGTTATATTGTATTGCTTTAATAAATATAATATTTAAATAAATTATATCGTTCTTTATGGTTACATAATGTTACGTATCAATAATTTGATTAATAAATCTTTAAAAAAATGCAAGGTACAAATAGATCTAGGGAAAAAGATAAGATAATATCATTGATTATTAAATTAATAAATAAAGACAAATTAAAAAAAATATTAAGTGATGATGTAATAACACCAATATATTGTTAAATAAAATGAAATTTTTTAAGTAATGATCAAATTTTAGCATAATTCTTTTGACTTGAAGTGTTTTTAATAAAGTGACATTTATTTTGGAATCGTAACGAATGTATAATATTAGTAGTGACTTCATATTTTAGATCTGTCTATGCTTCGTCCATCCACCTGTTTCTTGCTATATATATATATAAACCGTGTATATATATATACTCCGTTTACTTCACAATTTTCATTCTTTTTCGAATACCATTTTTTTCTCTTTCTCTTGCAAGATTTATTCTTTCTCTTTCCATTATGGGTTTCCCAGCTAATGGTTCATCACAAGAAAAGCCATACAAGTTCTTGATCTATGGCCGAACTGGTTGGATTGGTGGTTTACTCGGTAAGCTCTGTGAAGCTCAAGGAATAGAATACGAATATGGGTCGGGTCGATTAGAGAATCGGAGCTCGTTAGAGTCCGACCTCACAACCGTCAACCCGACCCATGTGTTCAACGCTGCCGGAGTGACCGGCCGGCCAAATGTTGACTGGTGTGAATCCCATAAGGTGGAGACCATCAGAGCTAATGTGGTCGGTACCCTGACGCTTGCTGATGTTTGTAGAGAGAAAGGGTTGATCCTTATCAACTATGCTACTGGGTGTATTTTTGAATACGATTCGGGTCATAAATTAGGGTCGGGTATCGGATTCAAGGAAGAGGATACTCCTAATTTCATCGGATCTTTCTATTCAAAGACTAAAGCTATGGTGAGATTTTAACTCACTGTTTACTTATATATTCTGATCCAATTTTGTTTTTGAGATCTGTTTAGCTAATGCGTTTATGGATCTATGGCTTTTTTTCTGTTGAATTTTTTGAAGTTATTGATCTAATGTGAATCCATATAGCTGATACAAACTAAGTTAGTTATCATTGCAATGAAATGAACCTGAATAGAGCAGAATACTCGACTAATTTCGAATTGAGATGATCTAATGTGTATGCAGTAGTAGTAATAGTAGTGAGGATTGATGTAATCGTACTCCAACTTGTTTGGGATTGAGGCGTTATTGTAGTTGAATATGAAAAGTATAAGTAGGCGTTGATTCGTTGAGTGCTATACGTACTAAAACGATTACGAGCTTTTGCTTAGTGCAGGGGTGAGATCCTATGTATTTGTTGTGATGAATGTACTTGCTATAATGTCTTAGATTAGTTATATTTATGGTTAAATGATTTGATTAGAGATGTTGCGATCTACGTCATCCAAGATACGTAGTAATGCTTGTGCAGCAAGTTGATCCAGGTTTTTGAGAGGAATGATGAGTTTTAATAGGCAGAGTTGAGGTCCAAAGACTTCGGATTCACGATAGATGGTTCAAAGTTCAATAGTGTTGCAATATTTGTTTGTTCTTGTCTTGTTTACTTCTTTCGTATGTCATTGGTTCGTTCTCTGTCGTTGAGCTCCATTCAGATGTTCCTTTGGTATTCGTTGAACTTTTTGATCCAGGTTGTTCATGTTTGTGCTACTTGTTTGAAATTTTCTGTTTTCTTGGTAGTTCATTTGATTCTTACCCATCCGGGAAGAATATTTCCAATCTTGATCATCGCCAACTGTTATATCTAATGTTTGGGAGTGTGATTAAATTCTTACTTGAGCTGATCATCATTTTCAGGTGGAGGAACTACTGAAAAACTACGACAACGTCTGTACACTACGAGTCAGAATGCCCATCTCGGCAGACTTGACCAACCCCCGAAATTTCATCACCAAGATCACTCGGTACGCGAGGGTAGTAAACATCCCAAACTCAATGACAATCTTGGATGAACTTCTCCCTATTTCCATCGAGATGGCAAAGAGAAACCTCACTGGCATATGGAACTTCACGAATCCTGGAGTGGTTAGCCATAATGAGATCCTGGAGATGTACCGTGACTATATTGACCCAAGCTTCAAGTGGAACAACTTCACAATCGAGGAGCAATCGGAGGTCATTATCGCTCCACGAAGCAACAATGAGCTCGATGCTTCAAAATTGAGCAAGGAATTCCCTGAAATGAAGTCCATCAAGGAGTCCCTCATTGAGAATGTGTTCAAGCCAAATAGGAAGACACCAGTAGCTTGAAAATTTTGAGAAAAGATCCAATTTTTATATGATTTTTCTTTGTCTTGTTCAATGAACCAACTATGTTTTCAGTTCTAATATTTGGGGTTGGCTTTCTCTCTTCTCTCTTTATTATTTCTGATTTTCGGTATCTTTTTCCTTTATTGTTGTATTTGAGTGTTGTAATGGTATTATTTCATCATGAATAAAATCGAAAAATGATACTCCATCTGTTTCAATTTGTTTAGATTACTTTTCCTTTTAAGCAATTTTCTAACTTTTGCATATTTAATACCACAAAATTAAAGGATATTTTGATACATTTATTTAAACGTTTACGTCAAAATAGATCGAACTAAATGAAACTAGCAAGTATATGGTAATTTGATGATAGAAATGATGCAGATAATAACTTTGTAGTATTTTGTTTGTCTATTTATGCAAATTACTCCTATGCCCTTTTCTAAAATAATTGAGCAGACAACCAACTTGGCTAATTAAGGGCAACCCAGCTCAGCTTGGGCCAAAGACGGGTCGGCATGACCCACTTGAAACCCTCAAAAACACGAGAATTTACATGAGATGTTAATTTTTGACTCCGTTAATAAAAATTATATGCAAATATGTATATACTTCCACTAGAAGTGTTTATAAAAGGTAGATTGAAAATAAAAATTTTAATTATTCGAAATAAATTAAAAAATTTATAAGTTTATGTGAATTTGTGACGCAATCATTTGTCACCCTTGAATTATTACGTAACCAGAATAATAAAGTATGGATCTGAAAATTAAAATAAAATTCATTTAACAGCTTGACTCGTCCCTCGCATGGCCATTTTTTAAAACATAAAATAATTTTAATAACTCACACGTTTGGCGCAGTTAGAGGTTTCAATCATAATGTGTGTAATATTCTATTATGTATACATCAATTGTTTTAACATTTAATCACAATCAGTAGTTGATAATATCTCATAATAATCAACCATTGAGTACTTCAAATATCAAATATATTTTTAAAACAATGATAATATCTCATTGTCTTGACATCCTATTAAATACTAAAGTAATTATACTTCAAGGTCCTTATAGATTATTCATAGGTCAATTTAAATAAAAATATAATATCTCCCTATTTTTTCTTTTTTCTTTTTCAAAATTAAGTAAATTTGCGTCAAGTCTTTATATATGTTGTTGCATTAAAACTTGATATATGGTTAATCAGCAGTTGTTTAATGTCTAAACGTGATCTTATGACATGTGGGAAAAATTATAACTAGTGTTTAGGATTCGAAGATGATCAGAACTTTTAAGTTATTGAATCTCAGACTATAGCTGTAAACTCTCGATCTTTTAAATCTTTTAATATATACAGAGAGAGTGCGTGTGTTCAATAACCACTCTTTTTGTAATAACAATGTAAGGTTTCCTTATGAAATTAGTACTTGGTATGTTATTTTGTTGATCATCAATATCCACTTATTAATTTTCACCTTTATTGTCACTTTGTGTATTGTGAAGACTAAGATAATATCAAATTATTTTATGATGTACAAATATATAGTAGCTAAATTCGTACTCCTTCCGTCTCATATTAGTTATCTACTTTACTAAATCAAGAAAACATTAATTATTTTTTCTTATATTACCCTTGCAGTTTTTTTTTATTTTAAAAAAAGTATTTATATTTGTTTGTAAAATTCTAAAAAATCTTTTAAGTGAATGATTAAAATTACTATATTTTTATTTATGATTTCTTAAATATGTATTTTTTTAAAAAAAAAAAATAAAACAAATATCAAGTATCAACGACTAGTTTTAGTTCAATTTGGGCCTATGCAAGATTGAATAGTAATGTTACCATAGGACAAGTGTTTGGGCCGTTTTGGTTGACCCAATATATGGACTTTAATATGCTTTATGTATTGAAAATTCTTAAAAATTATTTGAGTATTATCAAGAGTACATTCACATTTTTTACATGTATAAAAATATCAAATATATGTTTGAGACAACATTATGCAGATTTTGGAAGCATGAAAACAAATACTTCTTCAATTTCGTTTTAGTTGTACTTTTTGTATAGTTCTAATATATCAAAAAAAAATTAGTATAGAATACTGAATTAATGTAATCTAATTTAACTTTGAAAATTAGTCATATTGACATTTAAAAAAACACAATATAACAACTAAAAAGGGACGAAGGGAGTAATTCTTTTTGATGCATTAAGAGATAGATTTTTTTTAGAAAGGAAGATTGTGATCATCAGTAGCAAAAGAAGGAAAACAGAAATAAAATATCCCATATAATTATGCATAAAAATAGGGATTAAATTCACAAATGGATTCAATCTTAGGTGATTGTTATTTTTGAGTTTCAAAAGAAGGAAAATAAAAATTATATTTCCCATATAAATTATGAATAAATAGGAATTGAATTCTCAAAGGATATATAAAGGTATTTTTGGCAATCCAAAATAAAGGTATCTATCTATAAAGGTAATTAACACTGCAATATTAAGTGTACATGAAATTTTCTCTTTATTTTATGTGGGGTGCTTGATTAGTTTTGAAGTTTAGGAGAAAAAATGTTTTTGAAACTTATTATATATCTTAAACATATCGTAGACATCTTTTATGTCTATTAAAGCTTGGTATTAATTAATGATAAAAAGTTTAAAGTTAAATTATTTCAAAATATATGTCCATAAACTTCTCAACACATCCTTTTATTTGACGTTGTATACTAAATACAATAAATTTGATTCACATCATTGTAATCGATAAAATAAACAAGGACAATTAAAATTATAAAAAAAAAAACATTAAAAGGAAGGGAAAATTTGAAGATTAATTTTCTCCCCCACACATCCAATGAAGCAGTTACTCACTCCCTGTCTAGTGGTACTTCTATGATTAGCCTCTCGAGGTCATGTTTTTCTTTTAATTTTTTTTATATGAACGTGATGTTTGGATCAGGTTTTGTGTATTGTGATTAACTTTCGACATATTTATCATTTTTCATCGGTAATAAATATCGGATAACTCTTAACTCTGTTCATTAATACTAAAATAAAATGAGAACTTATTTGAAAAATGAGGTCATTAAACTTCCAAAATCAATAAATGAGGTCATAAATGGACATTATGAGAGTATCAAAAGGAGTTGTAAATCATATATATTGACATAATGAGTTCATAAATTTTCTACTCTTTTCCCTATCTTGTATATTCCTATCACAAAATATTTTTTTTTTAGAAATTCTATAATCAGTTCAATGTTAGATACCTAAATGACATGTTTTATTTTATTTAACTTAACTATTTAATAGAAGAAAATGTATCATTAGAATACTCTAAGTAGAAGTTGAGATATTCAATTAGAATATTTATAATTTGAATGTCTAACTAAAATATCATAATAAATTTAAAAAATTACTATTTATTAAGCTTTTCTTAATATGTTGATCAATTGGAAAGTATTCAGACAATTATCCAAACAGTTAAAGCTATCAAGTAGTATCTATTTAAAACTGTGATTTTTTCAAAAGATAAGTAAATAATATAAATTGAAGATATAATGGAAGAAAATTAAAACACACTCAATCTAAGCAATTTGCGAGCCACAAATTTACCATATCATAGGTGATTATAGGTTTTGGAACCTACTATTCTATCTGTCTCGAAATATTTTATTTTTTTCGTTAAATAGTTGTTTCAAAATATTTTTCATTTTCAAAAATTCAAAATAAAATTAAAAAACTGATTAAATTGTTTGGCATAGAATATCAAATCTCAAGTATTGTGATATTCCATAAGATAGTTATCCCACCATGTTATTTGAGACAACTTATTCAATCATTATAATACATATGATGAAATAATTTTCCTAATTAAACGCATAAGATAATACTCATAAATTTTTTTCGATATTATTATACCTTATTGTAGTGATATAATAAGTACTTTCTCATCTTTAACCAGAGGACTTAGGTTCAAGTCCTCTTAAATACAGAGTCACCTTTGTTAGGTAGTGTTTTACCCCTCAATGTGAGACTTTTCAAGATGAATTCAAATTTAGTCGAGCTGGAAACCAGACATCAAATGAAGAAAAAGAACGGTCACCGAACGAAGAAAAAAGAAATAAGTATACATACGAGACATCGAATGAAGAAAAAAGAAAGAAGTATACATACGAGACATCGAATGAAGAAAAAAGAAAGAAGTATAAAAACTACCTCTAAAGAATGGATATCGGACATCGAATGAAGAAATAAGAAAGAAATATATAAAATACCTCTAAACTCGGGGTAAATTATTAGTTACGTTCTTAAACTATTGACAACCTTAAAAACACTCATCCACTTGACTAAATAAACTTAGAATACACCATCGACTCATCTCCAATCTGTCATACGACATACCAAGTGGCTTCAAACTCTTATAGGAGCATGATATTCTTAATAAAAAGTCAAAATAAGTGTTGAAAACAATCATAAACTTGACATTTAAAAAAGTATTTCAATTAGGGTTATATTTAAGTTTGTTTAGTATTTTTAAAACTATTAATAATTTAAAAATGATATTAATAATTCACGTTAAATTTAAAAATATCTTAAAAAAAGAAGAGTATACCTATTCATGCCCCACTCACCCTCCCCTCTCCCTAAGTAGAGGCCCCCCTTATTATGGTGGGGACCTTATTGTAGTGAAGGGGTGAGAGAGGGCCACATTTTAGATCCATTTTTTCTCTTACACCAATTGTAGGACCATTTGTGGCAGTCAGTATGGTCCACTCAGAAAAAGTCACACTTTTCTTACCCCTACACGTGTCATCATCCCACTCACTCTTCCCTTATATACCTCTTCAACTTCAACCGTCTGATTCATCCTCCCATTTCCCACTACTCACACCTTTTTTCTTCTTCTTCTTTTCCGAAAAAAAAAAATGTCCAGTTTTCATGACCCAGATGATGATTGTGGCACCTCCGAGCTCAGTAACGGCGCTGCCGGAGATCTAAATGACCGGAAAATGGACGGTCATGCAGTTGCCGATGACAAAAAACTTGTGTTTTCCGCTATGAAAGAAGAACCGTTTGATTCCGATCATCATACTTTAGTTCCATCAATGCCTATGCCGGTAGCTACCGCCGCCCCTCCGCGGAGGTCCTCTACCAAGGACCGCCACACAAAAGTAGAAGGACGTGGACGGAGGATCCGAATACCTGCTACATGTGCAGCTCGGATCTTCCAATTGACCCGAGAACTAGGTCATAAGTCCGACGGAGAAACTGTTCGGTGGTTGCTTGAACATGCGGAGCAATCTATAATTGAAGCTACCGGAACCGGAACTGTACCGGCGATAGCAGTTTCTGTTAACGGTACTCTTAAGATACCGACGAGTTCCCCGGCGAGTAATCCAGAAATCGACGAGAACAATCCACAGAAACGTAGAAGGAAATCATCAAACTCAGAGTTCATTGATGTTGGGAGTTTGAATAGAAATGCTGCAAATGTTTCACAATTTGCTCCGGTAACAACCACGCCGGCAACAATAACCACCGCTCCACCGCCGGGATTAGTACCGATATGGGGTATGAGTAATGGTGGTACGATGGTACCATCCAATGCCATTTGGATGATACCAGCTACGGTCCCACCAGCTCAAGTAAACGTGACCAATAACAACAACAATAACAATAACGTCGTGCTGCAGTATCCTCAATTATGGACACCTGTATTTAATTTGGCCACGAGGCCAATACCATCATTCGTGACTGCACCAACCGTTGCGGCCACGAATAATACTAACGGTCCGCCAGCAATAATGATTGCAGGACCGTTATCAATGAATAATGGAGCAGCGACAACCACGGGGCCTAAAATTGGGTCGAACAAGTCTAGCATGGCTCCAGCTAGTTTAAGCTCTAGCACAGATAAAAATAACGATAAAAATGTTGTTAAACCTCATATGCTAAGAGATTTTTCACTTGAGATTTATGATAGAAAAGAGTTACAGCTTATGAGTCGAAGTGGAAATCATAAACAAGAAACTCAAGTTACATCTTCAGAACGTTCATAGATTCAAGTGATCGATCCTACGTCATAATTTATGAGTAGCAATATAAAGATAGAGGCAGAGTTTAGGCCAAATATGCTCAAAATACTCTTGTATGTACAAACTACTAGAGGACACTAGCTATTCACTTTTTATTTTGTTTCTTTTGCTTTTGTTAAACTAATGTTAATTAGAAGTTGAATGATGTGCAACTCTCTTAGAAAAATTACAAATAAATCATTGTATAATTTGTCAATGGAAACATTATCATCCTTCAGCTTTATTATAATCTAGTTAACTGTGTATTAGAGGACTAAAATTTTTGCATTATTTTAATTGTCATGTCTTTCAAGCCCTAAAGTTGAATTCATTGAAGTGGAAACCAAATTACTTCCAATTAACCTAACCTACTTAGTGCTTCACTACATTATATGTCACATAAGTGTCATTCTTGCACTTCACTAGGCATCAAAAGTTTGGTCTTTAATTTCTCACCCATGCTTACAAACATTTTCTGCAAAATATTACCATCTTCTGTGGACAATGAAAATAGAAAAAATAAGTTTTCTCGAAGTCAAGATATATTCTATACTGATTGTGTTGCTCCACTAGTGCTCATCTAACTCTCCCACATTATTTTTACCCTCGTAATATTTATCTAGATTATACGTAAAAAAATTTATCCGCCAGCTGGTAGCACAAACAATATTAATTAATAATCTTACTAGACAAACTTTTGACCATGATCTGTTTTTGGGAAATGAGAAAAATTATAAAGTGAGTTTCTGAAAAGACATTTTTTAAGTGAAGTGATTAGTGTTTAAAATTTAAAAAAAGTGTTGAAGACGTGCACGTGAGTATCGCACGTGTGAAAGTGGATTAGGACTTTGAGAAGAGTGGGGACCCGTTTGGGCTTTTTGATGGATCAGTTTTGGGTTTGCGTAGAGTGGTATACTTCCATTGGTGGTCGTGGTGTGGCCCACGGCCCACCTTGTCTAGTGGGTCAAAAATAGAAGCTTCTCGATACTCGACTTTTCATCTGATATTCGATATTCGACTAATTTAGATTTGAATTGAGAAAATTCGCTTTGAAAGGTAAAACGTTTCTTATTAAAAAATATTTTCATTATCAGGATTTAAGCTTAAAACGTCTGATTTTTTTTATCATTGCATTATAATCTTTGATGATTCCAAATCAATTTTCGTGATAGAATAAAGACTTTTGAGAAGAATATTCTGCTAAAAAGTATAATGTAGATGGGAAACAGGCTGTGTTTTTTTTCTTAACTAAGTGGTACATTTCTTACCTAATCACCCCAAGTTGATATAATATAGTGTAATTATCGAATACTTATATATACTAATGAAAAAAGTAAACACTTGTTTATCATGTTTGTTTTTCACTACTTGAAAATAAACAATTGCTATATTAGAGTTGTATTAAAAACTTTCAAAATTTAAAATCGTTGAGTGCGATTTTCAATAATTTATCATCTATAACAATTTATTATGCTTTAAAATTACGAATTTAAATTTAAAATATATACTCTTTTTTTTCCCTTGTTGATGAAATAAAGAAAACCATTTAGATTCATAAGTTAAATCGATGTAATATATGGAAGTATATTTTTAATATATTGTAGTTTATAGTATATTATCTCTATTTCTATTTTTTTATATAGATAACAAAATAAGATTGTCGAGCTTTATTTTATTAAAAAAAATAACTAAAGTCTAAACATGAAAAAAAAAAAAGTCTTATTAACGCAAATAGAGGTGGTGGGGCCAGGGGTCCAGAGATAAAGTGGGACCAGGCGCGTGCTTCAAGGACTGTAGGGCCCATTTCACCTAGCAGACCGCTCAAATTATATTTAATTGCGGAATCTTCCCAAATATTCATTATAATAAATTTTTAATTATGGTCTATACGTATATTACGTATAAACTTATATATCTTTACTTAATCATGTATTTTTTTCAATTTAATTTTTAAAGAAATTTTGTAAATATATTTATTTTTAAAATAACTTTAGATATGTAACGTTGTAGATACATTTTTGCATAGCTTTCGAACAAAGAAGATTGAAATTTAAAATAAAAATACATGTATTTCAAGCAAAAATAATTGAAATGAGACAAAAATAACTAGATTTTAGATAAAAATAATTGGAATTCAAGTAGAAATATATGAACTTTAGCCACTTTAGACATTTTGCTAGTAATCAAACTTCATCAATATTAAGACTTTAAACATGTCTGAATTTATTTCAAAATAGATGAATGTGCAAAAAGTTATACACTTAAAAAGGGTTGCGTGGTAGCTGATTCAGAGACAAAGTTGTATTAAATTCTACTCAAGTAATATTTCTTTCGTTTAAAAAAGAATGATATAGTTTGACTTTGAATAGTGTTTAATAAAAGAAATAAGACTTTTTAATCTTGTGGTTCTAAAATTAAAGTTATGTGAAATGTACCAAAATGTTCTTTAATCTTATGGTCTTAAATATTCCACGTGAAAAGTTAAAGTTAAAGTATTGCCAAAAAGGAAAATAATCATTCTTTTTTAAACAGACTAAGAAGAAAATAGGATCATTCTTTTTTAAACGAAGAGTGTATCACATTTTGATAGTTAGTTAGAACTTAGAAGGTAAGTTATTTACATATAAAATTAATATCGTGTTTAATTTGCAATTTAGAATTCCACATACAAACACATGTATAAACTTAGGATACACAAATAATACTCCATACAAATAACTAAACATAAATACATAAATTTTCCTATTATTAATATTTGTATAACTTTAACCAGCTATTCATCGTGTATATTTACACTTCGGCCATAAAGTGGTGGGTGGTAGCTATTGTGGTGGGCTCCTCAAGGTGTGAAGTGGTCCACTTGTAAAAGATAGATGGGCTCTACTTTGTGCCTTAAGACACGGTTGTTGGGCCACTCGACGGCTCAAATTGGATGGTAGGCCCATTTTGTCATTGTTGGACCACAACAAATAGGCCCATGCTAGGATAATATACGTACAATGCTGTGGGCCACGTGGGGTATGGGGAATTCTGTTGGGCCCATGAAAGTGGTCCCAGCATGTGTATGGCTCATGTCCTTGGCCCAACATGTACTTGACTTTATGATATTGTGGGGACGGCAAACTTTAAACGACCGTCAAACTAGTTCATGAAAATATGATCAATTCAGTTCCGTTAAACTAGTTCATGAGAATATGATCGCTTCAGTTAGTTTAAGTACGAGCTTGTCAATTATGACTCAATTCCTCCTCATTAGTCTAGTTTTTATTAAAAGATTTTAAATGTTTTTATTTGAGGTGTTATAACTTTTTATTAGGTTCACAATTGGTTCATATACAAATTTATATCTACCTCTAATTCACGAGATCGAGGAATACATTCAAACTCTCTTCGACATATATACATTAAAATTATATATATATATATAGATATTGAGCCCTCTTTTAATTTCTGTATGTTTACTTTTTCATATTTTTAAAATTTTTTAGTGAAAATTCTGACTTTGTTATAAATGAAACTAATTATTTAAAAAAGGAATAGAGTTAAAAATGTCCTTAAACTATTTGAAAGGAACAAAAATGCTTTCCGTTTATAGTTTGGCTCAACTATGCCCTTACCGTCAATACTTTCGTTCCAAACAGATGCAACCCAACAACCAATTTTATCATGATAATGTAAATACAAACAAGAATCTCATAATAAAAAAAGTGAATAACAGCAAAATCCTGCAGGCACACTTCTTAGGGAATCCTGCAGGCATACTTCTTAGGGGTCGTTTTGTATGGCGTATAAGAATACGGTTGAACATGATGTATTAGTAATGCTTGCATTAGTTATTCTAAGATTATTTCTTCTATCTCCCGTTCAATCTCGGGAGTCTTTTTACCATAAACTCTTCTATACTCAGAATCAACCACCCCTCTGAAGTAGTAGGCTCCTGGTTGAAGAATGCTGCCAGGCATTTCACACCAATAGTCATTTTTGATGCCAAACTCTCTTCTGGCCTCATAAAGTCCAACGAAAATGTCAAATTCGCGAGGAGTGTACTGCAAAAAAACGTTGTAATTTGAGTCGATGACAAAGGTTCAGTAAGATGGATTCTAAAAACACATTTGAATGCTACTGCAAACAAATCCAGCAACATGAAAATTTCCACATACCTCATATCTCTTTTGCAGCCTCTCTGCAACATTCATCATAGTTGCAATGTTTGACAAACTAAAAGGATGGTTGACCTTCGTTAAGTTTTAGCGAAAACATTGCTGCAGTTGACCCACTCCCATAGGAGAACATGATTACGCGCTGACCAGCCTGAGGTCAAAAACTGATTCAGAAACATTACACAAAAGTACGAAAAAGCATAAGACGAAAAGTTTTGAGTTGTATTTACCAATGTGTTATGCTTATTGTGAAGGAGGGATGCAAATGCAGCATAGAGAGACGCGGTGTACATGTTGCCAACTTGTTTTGGTATCAATGAAATAGGTTCCACCTTCTCAGCGTAAAATGGTTTAGCAACTTGTTGGTAGCAATTGATAGTGAACCTCATCAAGATTTGGTAGCTTTCATCACCAGTTAAGGAGTTCAAATGGGGCCAGGATTTGTCTAGCAGACTCGTCAATAGAGCTGAAAATGCAGAAATGAAGATGAATGTAGCCTGCTCACAAAGTATCAGTAATGATACTGAAATTGTAAAAAATGTCATGCAACAGGTTAGTTAAATCTTGTACTTGACCAATTTCTGTGAGAATGAAAACTTAAAGGTTAAAGGAATTACTGGATCTTCACTGTCAAGGATGGGCTTGTATATATCATAGACATGCGACATATAGCTAGCTCTGATCTTGCTTTCAAATACATGAGGCCCTTTGCATACATCTGTGAACAAAAGTTGTTGAATAAATGAACAAAAACAATGCTAAGGCTCAGGCATTTCATATATTGCTAAAATGTATACAGTTATAGAGAAGTAAAATGTAATTTAAAAGATCATTTGGAAGATATTATGAAATGATACTGTTACACCATTTAGGTACTCCATATTCAACGTCAAAATAGGATGTATTAGAAGGGAATATTTAATTCTTTAGTTTCTTAAATTGATTATTGAAGTACACAGTTTGGAGTATTTTAAAGGTATTTTGTTTAAAGAAAATGAAGATAAGTTCTTTCATTTCACAAATTTCAGCAATCACCCATTGAAATGATCTTTCTCATAAATACATCAGTTTATTATAGATGAGAAATGAATTTCAACCAAAGACTAGGTTGACTACTTTTACAATCATTTCACATACAGGTGAAGACAGAGGAGATGCACAACATTAGAACTCGTCAGGAACTGAAAAAAGAAAGAAAAAAGGCATAGGATCTACATCTACTACTCTGGAAAGAAACTACATGTAATAACAATCGAATCTGCCAGAGCACTAGTTATTCTTCTATGCGCTAACAATAACTTAAACAGCACGAGACGCCTACTATATGGCCTTACACCGTGCAACAAGGACCGTGTTTGGTGTCCTAGTGTCCGTTGACCAGCCCATTCTCCTGAGCCTTCTTTGCATAAAATCTTCTGTACTTGGAATCAACTTCTGTTAGGTAGTAGGTTCCTGGTGCAAGAAGGCTGCAATCCTTGCTGGTCACGAAGTCCTTGGCACCATATCTATACTCCATTAGTTTCAATATTTCGATGAATTTTTCAGGAGTGAACTGCACAAAATGTTATTGATATCAGTCAGGGTTGTGATGAAAAAAGAGGGATAGTAGTTCAATAAAATCAATGAAAGCTAACTTGGACATCTTATAGCTTAAATGAAGTCAGTGATGGAGTCTAAATCTACAACTGATCGTGAGATTCAGAATTTAGCATACCTCATGTCTCGATTCTAACTTCTCTGTGACATTCATCACGCTTGCAATGTTTGACAAACTAAAAGGATGTTGACCTTCATTAAACTTTAGCGAAAACATAGTTGCAGTCAATCCACTCCCATAGGAAAACATGATTACCCGCTGACCAGCCTGAGGTGACAAAATGATTCAGAAACCGGGAGAATTATTTAGGCAATGGCAGTGAAACAAGCAGTAAGGAACAAAAGAACAAAATTTGCCAATGTGTTGAGCAGTAAGGAACAATTCTTTTTCAAAGAAAGTAACTTGTATTTACCAATGTGTTGTGCTTATTGTGAAGGAGGGATGCAAAAGCAGCATAAAGAGATGCGGTGTACATGTTGCCAACTTGTTTTGGTATCAATGTGGTAGGTTGCACCTTCTCATCATAAAGTGGTTTAGCAAGTTGTTGGGATGCCTGCATGTGCATGAAAAAAAAAATCCATTTTCAGTTCAGTCGTAGGAGACATTAAGACTTCATTTTTCATCGCTTCCAACAATGTATAGAAAAAGAATTGCAGAAGTCGCTAGTGAAATAAGAAAAACATTTCAGGAAGAAGGTGAACCTTCTCAAGATCACGGCTCTGGTAGCTTTCATCACCGGTCAAGGATTCAAAGGGGGCCAGGATTTTTTTGGCAGACTCGTCAATAGAGCTGCAAATGCAGAAATGAGGATGATCAGTCCAAAGAATTACTTTAAACAAGAAAAAGACTTCTATCTAAGAGAAAATTAGTAACACACCTAGCATTCCTTAGAAAATCATTGAACAGCAATCGACTAAAGCTCTTCTGCACAAGCTGCATGATTCAAAAAAGATTTAGATAACTGTTTATATCCCTTTATTTGGAGAAATAGAAAACGGAAATTATAATATGTATGGGATTCTCATAAGCTACCTTGTTGTATGGTGAATGGAACACAAAGTAGGCTGCATCCGACATTGAAAATTGCTTGCCTTCCAATTTCTCATATCTAAAAGATGGAAGTAAAAGGTCATTAAATGAAGATACTTGAGAAACTTGTTTCCAAATACAAGGTTGCATCAACCGGAAACTCACTTGTTGCATAAACTCTTGTAGCAAGCATCAAGTGCCATTAGATAACAGGTTTGTGAAAGCTTACCATCAACCACCTGCAACAACAATTAACATCATAAAACAGAGCACAGATGGAAAATAAGCTTCAACAGTGATGATGCAGTAGGCATCAAGAATGACGCAAGGAACTAATAAGAGAAACTAAAATTCTACAGATTGCCATGCAATACACTGCTATCAGATATAATCTAAATCATGTTTTTATCCAATTTCTCTAAGAACAAATCATAAAGGTATCAGCAGCAAGTGGCAGCTTGCAAAAAATTCTCAGGTCTGTAAAATACCACTAACAACACCCCCTACTCTCAAAAAATCAAAATTAAATTTTACCCAAAACTTTGACAAAGTAGCATTTTGAAGCATTCATGTGAAATATGAAGATCAACAAGAGAAGCAGGGATTAAAGAAAATCACTGGATATTCACTGTCAAGGATGGGCTTGTAAAAATCATAGACATGGGACATATGGCTAGCTCTGATCTTGCTTTCAAATACTATAGGAGCATCAGGCCCAACAAGCATAGCAATGGCTGCAGCTCCTCCAGTAGGCCGAGCAGGCCCCTCCGCATAGACCTGTGAACAGAAGTTCTCAAATAAATGGATAAAATCATGCAAGGCTCAGGCACTGCAGTCTATGTATCAAGCAATAGACAAAACTCAAGTTGTAGAATGCATGAACATAATGATCATACCGCGCTATCCGTGCATACTACAAGACCATAGCGTCCATCCCATGAAGCACTCTCCACCCAATTTACACAGTTGAACAATGCAGCAGTTCCCCCATAACAGGCATTAGTTGAGTCAACTCCTTCAATGTCAGTATTTCCATGTTTCTGCTTGTTTCACATGGTAAAGCACAAGAATAAGTTTTGATGATAAACATAAGTGATAGCCAACAAAGTAAAGTTTTAGCAGTGAAGAGGAAAATCAAGAAAGACGAACGGGAACAATGATGCAACAAACATTTTTTTCCAAGGAAATGTCAAAGCAAATATTAAGCTCATTTTGGAGGAGTTACTTTGTGATAAAACAATAAACTAACTGGATAATACATTATCATTATACTTGTTTTCACCTAAGTGACAATTATATGTGTAACAAACAGCATCAGCGAAAAAGCCCATGTCTTTGATAATTTTATAATACTTGACTGCAACTAATATTATATTTTTGAGCTTATCAGCAGTACATCATGCAAAAGATAGTAGTTAAGTCTCACTTGTCCACATGTTTGAAAGCACCATAATTGACTCTTTACTAAACAGCATTCTTAGAAACAACAGCGAATACCTCAAATATTTCCATTAAGAATGTCTTGATGGATTTGCTCTTATCAATAACAGTTTCACTTCCAACCTCTAGCCGACCAATTTGCTTTGGATCAACAGAATACTTCTCCAGTAGGGAATTCACAGCTGTCAAACTGATGATGAAAAATTCAATGAGAAGAGACACAACAGTTTCTAATGAAATTTATCCCCAGTATTATAAAGTACTGAAACCAAATTGAGCCGTATCCAGAGCAATGAGGATTCACATTCTTATCCTCACTAGTTTGAAATTGATACGTAGTTGCTGCAGCTACTGAAGTAAATTGCATACCTCATTGATATAACATCTTCAACCTCAGTGCAAAAGCCCATGCAATCTTGTCCAAGACCAATTGTATACTTGCCTTTGCTTGCTCCATCATGAGCCTCCAATACTTCCTAAACATTGCATTTTTCATAGAAATTACCAGATCTATTCCCCTCGAATCTATAAACTTGTTTGAATATTACATTATATCAGAAAAATAGCTTCAAAGCACCTAAACCATGTAAAGGTGCATAGCTATACACAAAACATTAAACAATAAACATGCAAGTGCAATAAATTAAAAATCTATGATCTCATATTCATAAATCATGAGATCTTAAATGGAAATCCAACTTTCCAAGCAATTATTACTTTCTTTGTAGAAGTAAACTTAATAAATTTGAAGTAAAAAAACAATTTCTGACGGAAAATTAAAAGGAAACTTTACAGAAATACAAATCGCAATAACAAAAAGGCATTTGGTAATTATTAACATCGAGGAAATCATTATTCCGAAGAAGCTGATTTCGTTTTTCCTCAGCCAAAACTGTAGCACCTAAAATACAACTCAATCGTAGAATCTAGATACACATCTGCAAGTAAAGATATACGCATGTAGATGTATAAACGTATTTCACAAAATTTATTCGCAGAAATTTACCTGCTGAAGACAAGTAGGAGGAAAGTAAATCTCCATAGCGAGAATTCCAACATTCTTCGGTTGAGAAGCCATTTCCGATTTGTTTCAACTACAACTTGGAGCCAAAAAAATTGAACGGATCAAAAGTAGAAAACCTTAAATCAACCTGAACACCGACGACGTTTATTTCGTTCTCCGGCGAGGAGAATGTTCGAGAGGAAATCCTACAAGTTCGGGAAGAGGGAGAAAGAGAGTGATTCGAGAAAGAAATGAGTGAAGTTGTGTGTTGAGAGAGACCTTCGTATAACATTTATATACTACTCTTTCCAACCCTCAAATACAGACCAACATTTTTTTTTATTTCCGAATAAATACTACTCCCTGTTTTGAGAAAAATATTTTCTAAATCTTATTTAAATCAAAGAAATAATAATGGAAGAGGGTCCGAAAAATAATTTAATTTTGTGTGAAATTATTGTTACAATATTAAACTTTATAGATGATCTTTTACTCCTACACTATTTAATAATGTATTTTAAAAATATATATACGTGCTCATGTGAACACATTACTATTTATAATTATGTAATATTATTTATGTGCATGTGCACACATATATATATATTGTTGGTATCATTAAGGTTTCTTGTTCAATAATTATTCACTAGTCAATGATACTATTATAGTATACCAATACAGTATATATATTGATTCAATATTAATTAAGCGTAATTATGAACCTTAACGCATGTTACAAAAAACAATATATGATACTGATTTAATATAAGCTAAGCGAAATTATCAATCTTAATGCATGATACAAACACAATATATGATACTGAACTAAGCGAAATTATCAATCTTAATGCATGATACAAACACAATATATGATACTGATTCAGTATAAGCTAAGCGAAATTGATTGGAGAAATATAATGTGATTATTCAGTGGAATAAGTGATATATATTTGTAAGTATTTTACATTTGTAAGATATTTGCTTAGTTTTCACTTTATAAATTGTGAATTTGAGCCTATTAGTACTTGTTTTCTCATGTATTTGATGAAGTATTAATTCGAACCAAAATATAATTTGAAGACCAGAGAATGTAACATGTATTTACACCTTAAGGGCGCTTGATTATTGGTTAGAGTTATGCAGAGTTATTATGCAAGATTTAGCTATACATGTATTAGTTATGTAGGATTTAGTAGTGCGGGAATTAATTATGCAGGGTTTAGTTATGCAGGAATTAGCTATCTAGGTATTAGTTATGCAGGTTTTAGTTATGCGGGATGTAGTTTTGCAGAGTTTAGTTATGCTGAGTTTAGTTGTGTTAAGTTTAATTATGTGGTATTAGCTATGCGGATATTAGTCATGTAGGTATTATTTAGTTAGGTAGAGATTACAATACATAAATTATTAACTATTGAATATTAAACTTCTTGTTAAATATTAATATATATTATTTACAAAATAATTACACTTGCTAATAAAATGTGAAATATATTGAATAATATATAATGTTAATATTTGATTAGCATATGTACCATCAAAAAATATACAATCAATTTTTTAATATTAAAAAAATGTTTATATTTGCATAAATAAATAAAAAAATGTAAGTATATAAAAAAAAATTAAAAATAAGCTATATATAATAGGAGAACAATAAAATTTTCAATTAATATAATAACAGAAATG